>NC_025999.2:80208675-80245500 GCF_000442705.2 Elaeis guineensis
TCCAATGCTTTGTCATCCCAAAGTTCACTCATTTTATCAACATTATCTGTACAGCAATGCTCTTTCATGTAAGACTTGGAAAAGACTGGTCCGTTTGTTATTTTCTCTAAATCACAGACTGCCACTTCTTCTGTCATTGTTTTATCTAGTTCACAGCCTTCCATTTTGATATCAGTCAAATTACTTCCATAGTCTGGCATGGGTAAATGCTTTAAGGGAATTTGTGCTTGATCCATCTCATTATCATAGTGAGATTTCACTCTCTTCAAATGCTCTAACTGATTAGATGACCTCTGCAAATCACTTCTGTTTTCTTTGCAGGAAGCCGGAAGTGCATTTGCCTGAATGCAAACTTTCTCAACGTCATCCTCATCAATCTCCATCTCCTCATCACTGTCACCTTCAACAATTGGTAACGCTGTAGGAGACTTGAGGCTCAACCTTAAAAGGTTTATGCTTCTGCGAGCATTCCACGCATTTGAATAACCACCATTGCTTTCTGCACAGGTACCATTAGACTTCATGCGAAGAAGTTCATCCTATTCACAACATATTAAAATGCAGCGCTTTAGAATGTTTGACCATGTATCAGACTGAATGAACAATAAGAATTCCTGATATTACTAAAGATATGGAGAGATCACCTTCAGTTGACGAATTTGCTCCCGTAAAGCATTAACATCATCTTGAGTTGTTTCATTTATAACTGCCTTGTTTTTTATGGCTTTTGCTCCCTGTGCAAATCTCAAGGTGCTGAATGTTTCGCTTTTACAGCTGCATTTATCCATTATTTCACATCAAAAGGAAACTGAGGGAGAGAGGGGAGTGTCGGGTGGAGCGGGAGATTATGAGATATTTAAGTAGATCAAAATAGTCTGAATTTTACCTGTGTGAGGGGATATAGCACATATCATCGCCAACTTTGCATTACCACCAAGAGATTCTTGAAGTAGAAATGTCAGTTTGGAGTCTCGATATGGAATGTGCCTGTGTTTTCCTGACTGAGAAACTTCTGCAAGAATGTTAATCAAATTCCTGCAATTCCCAAATAAAAAACTATCAGCATTAACCAATCAAGTAGTAGTTAATATCAGAAAAAAAATATATGACATAGAATGAAGTTAGTATAACAAGTTCTTTTCAACATATGAACACCATGTGGTTTTAATGGCACAAAAGAAAAAATAAATAAATAAATAAATAAATTGCATTTGAGAATCAACTTAGAACTTTTATGTTATAAAATTGGAAGTCACTTCACAATCCAATAAAAGAAACCAAGGTGCAATGGAAATGATCCAGTGAATGACATAGCCTTCCTCTGACACAAAGGACAAAAGAAAAAACATATTATTTCAATAGAAGTTTAAACAATATCAACTTTCATAAGTTTGTGTCTCAAGTGTATATACATAAATATGCAGGTTCATATGTGGGTGTACTTGTGTATGGATGCATGCATGTCTGTTGGTACTTTGCTTAACATACATGCATGTCAATTTGATGACAGACCACCTCAAATTATAAAGTCATACCCAAGTTGTGAAAGGGAACGATTAATATTCCCTGCTTCCTTCAAGCGATCCCCTGCTGCACCTGTCAGCTTTTGTCTTTCTGATCCTGCTAAATCGACAAGGTTGATCCTACTTGTCCTCAAGCTGCTTGATCCATCAGCCATGCTCTGTAAGATCAAAATGAGTCCATCAAGGCTGTGATATGCATGCAGATGCCAAATATAATAGGATGTAGCATTTTAGCTGAGAATATCTAACAGCATTTGGAATTGTTAAAAAAACGCCATTAATAATATCCAGATGGAGCACAATCCAGAGTTTCAAAAATAATTAAGGTAGGATGTAGCATGTAAAATTAATTATGCATTAATTTCTTGGCTATAGGGGATATGCAACAGAATGATATCTGATAATGTGGAATGCCTGTTGTGAATTATGCAATCATGATGTATTTTGATAATAGAACACTTCCATTTCTATATGTTGGTTCTGAACCTTTGATCAAGAGGAATTCACAGAGAAATATGCTCTCACTTTATATATTGCCGATCTCCACCAAACTTGCCTGATTCACTTGCAGCACTTTGGGATCCAATGCTTCATTATCAGCCTTGAGCCTCCTGTGTCCAAAATCTAAGAATATATCTAAACCAGGATTGCACAGCCCTCTATGCAGCCAATGCCTCCATTGAGTCTCCACCCTGCATCCATCACCACCCCTCAGAAAACTTACACCTATGGCAAACTCAGAGACACCATCATCACATATGCAACACCCTTCTGCCGCATATATCTTTGACCATCTATTATACTCTCATTGCTTCTCCACGTTCTTGTGTCCAGCAACACCCCCTCAAAAACTTGCATGGTTGAGCCTATAGCAGAGACTTCTGACCATGCTCATGGAACCACCCAAGCTCACTCTCAAATATGCAACATGCTTCCACCACATGCATCTTTGACCACTATACTCATTTGATCCTATTGCCCCACCCAACAAGTTTCTCACGAACCATATTTATGTTCTCAATTTCTCACAAAGCCCACTGTCCAAGTTTCTCATACTTCAAAATCAGCCTTGATATAATGAACCCTACCATCAATGAAGGAAATTAAGTCATGAATAATAATGATCCATCTCCATCATCTCTGCACAAGTGAATCCCTTTTTGATTGCCCTAGGCCTTTGATTTTATCTGGAACTTCATATCTCCAAATGCTACATGCTGCATCCATACTCAGATGCCATGCATCACTTTGTAGCAAGATTCGCCACCTTGGTACTGGACCCGAGACCGGTAACATCCTATTATAGCATCAGTCTGCCGTACAGTATCGTAAGGTAGTGTCGTATGGTATGGTGATAAACACTTAATTTAAGTCATTTAAAGCAGAAATTATATTTAATTTATTTTATTTATTAAGAATTTGATGCTTCTTTTTATGTTTTACAGGAAAGTGATCGCCGATACAAAGAGTCCGATTCGTAGATTAAAAAGACTCAAGTTTGAAGAAAATTGGACTTAAAATAAAATTTAAAAAAAAGAAGGATGCATACGGTATTATAAAAAATGAAGATACTATGCAAGGAATCCAAAAAGGATATAGACGTCATTGTAAAGAAACAAAAGTTTCTTTTTGGAATAAAAAAGGAGCGTTCACGTGGCATGGGTTCACGCGGCAGCGTTCACGCGGCATGGACGCGCAGGCGGGCGTGCGGCATCGGACACGCGAGGCAGCGCAAGCGAGCGGGTTCGCGAGGCAGCGCGAGCGCGAGGCGCAGCGGGTTCGTGGGGGACAGACGGACGCTCGTGGATCTGAAAATTAAAGGAAAAAAAAAGATAATATTTGAAAATACTTCAAGAGGAAGAATTTATATTTTCTTTATCTGCTTGTGATCCTTCCATCTCATCCATCCATCTTTTAGTATTTAGTATTTTCTTTAGTCTCACATCGGAAAATCATGTAAAACTCCTCCCTCCTAACACCTATAAAAAAGCTTTTGTACTCCCATTGGAGGGGGAGCCCAGAAATTCTTCTAGAGCCTTGCATAGAGGAATAGAAATGGACTACTTCATGCGCAGCTAGGCTAGCAGCCTCGGGAATGGAGAAAAAATTTTGTAACGACATAGAACAGGTTTATTGTTCTAAACTTTCTTGTATTTCTTTATATGCAATAAAGATTATGCTTTTTATTTAAATCGTCATGAGTTCTTTATTTGCTCTCTTTCATATGCTTTTATTTATGCTTTCCTGTTAGATTAATATTAGGAACAACTTTTACTTTCCGGAGACGCGTCGTGATCTACGGGTACGGAGCGTGCCGAGGAAAGATAGGTATTTTTTTAAGATTAATCATATTTATTTAATTAAAAAAAAGAGATACAACTCTACTAGTGCAAAATTAATTCAAAATTTTCGAGCTCTTTATTTTCTAATTACATCAATTTTAAGATAATTTATTCTTTAAATCAAAAACAACGCTTCTTTCTTTTATTTGCATCTCAACTTAGCCCAGGTCCCTGAGGATACGATCTCGACTCATCCTACCTACGTAGTGAGTAGAGTTATTTTTGTGCTATCAACGACTACGCATAATATGGTACTGGTATAGTACACTCTATACCGAGCAGTATGGGTTGGTACGGCAAATCTTACTTTGTAGCTTCCAAACAACAAACTCTAACTTCAAAGCAACATGTCGATTACTCATTAATTACGCAGTTACAAACTATATACATCAAAATCTAGTAGCATTGGTTCACATCCTCCGCATGCAGTTGCTACAAGGAACTCTATCATAGATGAGATCATTTCATCAATATCTTTCCATTCAGTCATCTCCATCTTTCACCATCCATCTTCCATTTTCTTGGTATCAAAGCCTTAAGCTTGGCTCCTGTTGAAATTAGTGCCACCAAAGTTGAGGAGATCATCCAATGTTGAGCACAACCACTCCATTGGTGGTGAGGCAATGCACAGATTTTCCAGATCCCCCGACTTCTACCAACTTCACCATGATCCTACTAGCCATGCTCCTATCAAATATACAAGACTTTCATTTATTTCTTTACTTGAAGCATCATGGTGATATCTGATATAATTTGAAATGCAATCAAATCTTCACTTAATTGCTCGACCATCATTTGCAATGCAAGAAGCCAATGCAACAAATTGCATAATTAGTTAGACTAATGGTTCTCATCCAAACCATAGGCCACCATGCCTTCCTCTAGGTCAATACAAGATTCTCCCATTGCTAGCTGCATTCTCAATCGGTATAGTTGCACTCTCATTACTTAAGATTTCATCTTCAATTCCTATACTTCAAGGTTCCCTTAGCATCTTCACCAAGCAATGATCCACTGGCAACTATTATGTTCCTCTACTTCGCTTCTGCCACCATTTTACGCCTTCCA
The DNA here is from genome assembly GCF_000442705.2 of Elaeis guineensis. NCBI lineage: Eukaryota > Viridiplantae > Streptophyta > Magnoliopsida > Arecales > Arecaceae > Elaeis > Elaeis guineensis. The sequence continues at coordinate 80,213,609 of NC_025999.2, forward strand.
ATACAAAAGCTTATGGTGTTCTACTTCTATTGCATGCCTCATCACAACCTTTTGCTTGACAGTAGATGAAATGAAGCATCGTATATCATGATTGTTTATTCGTAGGGTCACCTTAGTTGCTTAACAATCTTTTATGAGACAACATCCACATCATTATTCACATACCAAATCTCTTTCCTTACTAGTGACCATATATCCTATCTGGTAGTGCTGATGGGATCAATTGGTAACTTATATAGCTTATGGTTTCTCTAGTTCTTACAATACTATTGATGCAAATCTTGGACAATAATTATAATAATTAGCAACAAGCTGGTGCAATTCATGAAGCTACATGATTATGAAGATCAACCTTCAAACCATCAAAATATTCCATTAAGGCTACTTTAATGTCATTCAACTTCATTAAGATTACAAAGACAAAACTTTGTTAGGAAGATTATAATGGAAGATACGAAGTTATAATTCCACAACGTGTAGGAATGAGAATAACTATATACCTTTCATTGGATTTTATCAGAATAAACTTCACTCTATAATCAAAGAAGCGTCACATACTTTAGCTAAGGTTCTAGTCACAACCCAAGAATAAGAGGTTACCTTGGACCGGGATTCAACAACACATGTAAAAACACAATGTGAGCGGGAACTCTCTACATTTATACTGGTAGCACCTGTTCTCCGGTTTGCCAAACCCTGTACAATAACAAAATGGCTGTAATATGGAATGTCTCAGGCTGGCTTGACAAAAGGCATTTTAAGTAATAAGGAAAAAAAAAGAAGAGAGCAACTATGATAACAATTCATTCATTTGTATTGTGTTTGGCAGATTGAACATAGCAAGTAAGAGTACATCTTTATGACATGATTACCCAGTTGTTAATTGTAAACTCTAAACAAAGAGACCATAAATGTAAACATGTTTAATCTATTTTCAGTTTCATCGTACATCACGTTGCATTTCTATCTGTTTACACGCATTGTAAGGGTATTCACAACAATGTTAATCGTTTGTACAAGTCATCCTTGATTCAGAAGCAGCACTATGTGCTTGCAATAGCATGTTTCTGAACATCTTTGTACATGTAATTGTACCTCCCAAATTTATCCTCAAAAGATTTTAATCGTGCACTTATTTGCAATAAGGAAGCAGAATAAGGAAGCAGAACAATATGACATGACTTATGTCAGATAATTATATAAACTTAACCATTACTTGGTAAAGCCTTATCCAATTTATTGAGATCAACAAGCCATATTTCATGGAGAGAGAATTTTCATCCACGGCATCATAGTCATGGGATAGAAGTACACTAAGCATCTAGAGAGGAATTAATATTCAGTACATTTTATGCAGATATGAAAACAATTCTTATCTAATGACAGGACAATTTACAGTCATCTTATGTTAATATGTAAATAAGTTGTTTTGCAATTCTAAATAGTGTTATACAAATATAAGACATCTCATTGAACTTGTAAGATCCGAGATAATAAAACCAGTGTACACACCTTTATCAACAGTTGAATTACATCCTTGACCGCAAAGACATACTCCTCTGTTAGATCCTCAACATAAAGACCGGTTCGAACATCTTCTCTAATCTGGGCAATAAAAAATTGACACATCATTTAAAGCAAAAAGAACTAAAATACTGCCATGAGAGAGCAGAATAGGAAAAGCACAAGCTAACCTGAAGATGCTTTTGACTTGGATCCAACAAGTCTGTAATTTGCTCATTATAGATCTGGAAACATAATCAATAAAAAATTTACAATCCAGCAAAGTAAGTAAGAAGAACAAACATTTAGCAGTACTGCTGGCACACTTGCCTCCAAAAAAGAGCAACGGCATTGATAAACCAGCTGCTTTTCGGAATGCTTAGCTTGCTCCTAAACAAAAGTAAAGATGTGAGCATGATGATCTCTGGATGCCATATAAAAGCAGATATGAGAAACATAACCCACCTCTTTTATTCGTGAAAAGAGACGCTCAAAGACACGAGGAGTTAGTCCCCGCTGTTCATTCAGTGAGCCATCATCTGACAAGGCACTCGGAGGTCCCCACATTGTATATGTCTTTCCACTGCCAGTCTTTTTCATTGAATCATGTCGAACAAAAGAAAAGGAACTGTTAATCCTCTTCATAAAGTATTAGATCAAAACAAAAGGAAACTTAAATTCAAAGTCACAGAATCTTCATTTACCTGCCCATATGCAAATATGGAACTGTTGAATCCAGCTAAGCAGTTCTCCACCAATGGAAACCCCACGAGATGGAAAATATCTTGCTGATAAAAATTCAAGAATTAATTGAAAAAACAAAAAAAACTTTTCCCAAGGTAAATGCCCTTAACAGCTAAAACAAACTTGTAAAGGATATCACAATTTAGATTTTCTGATAAGAATATCTTTCTGGGAGCTTAACTTCTAAAATTATATAAAGGTTACCTGAGTGGCTGTGGTATCAGCAACAGAATCAAAAGTGAACACATGGTCCAGGATAGAAACAGAATCGGAAGAAATCTTCTGTACGATCAGATCACCCTCTTCCTCTTCCTCGCTAGGAGGCCGCATGCGAACTATCACCTAAATCAAAAGCAATATTCGAAACAAGACTAGAAATTTTAAAACTTGACACACGCAAGCACGCACGCACACACGCACGCAGATATATATATATATATATATATATATATATATATGCTTCAAGAAAGTCCTCAAATTTCCTATCTGCGGACTCAATTAGTTGCAAAATTTAAGAGCAGTTAAATCAAAATCCGAACTAGATAAGAAACAAGGCAGAAATTTTGGAATTGGACAGCGAAAAGATTCATCAAAACCACTTGATTTACCAATCTTAGGTCCAAATCCATTCTTTAAATAAAGAAATTGCATACTTGGACACCGGAGTCCGAGGGCGCCATCACCAGAGCTCCATTCTCAGGTAGGGCGTCCAAATTCAGCTTCCTCTTGAGAGAGTTACCACTAGGGTTCGAAGCGGGCGACGACGGTGGCCTCGGTGGGAGAGGGCTCCGATTCCTGGCTGCGAAGGGCTTCGCAGAGGAGGCGGGTGACCTGAAGGGAGAGGATTCCGCTGGCATTGAGTTAGGATCCACGTTCTCCTTCGGAATCCGCGGCGGCCGCTGCTTCGAAGGGGTTAGGGTTTCGGAAGGTGAAACCCTTCCACTCCTCTGTGGCAATGGGGACTTCATCGAGATCGGAAGAAGGATTTGGATGGGAACGGAGACCAAAACCCTACACAAATATTAGAGAGAGAGAGAGAGAGGAGAGAGAGAGAGAGAGACGTTAGAGGGAGAAGGGGGAAGGGAAGAGATTTCAAAAGGGGAAGGGTAGAAGGGTAATTTCGGCAAAGAAATTTAAATCTTCTGGATTAATATTACCGTTAAATGCGGAGCGGGGGAGCGCATAAAGGTTTCGGTACGGGCGCTCGTTCCGAGCTGCTGTATCTCCGCATAGGAGATGCATCCGTACGGGAACTTGCACTGTATGCTTGTTGTAACCGAAGAAGAGTCCGGTTTGGACAGGGTTTCAGCCTGGCGCGGTGTCGCATTTCCTGGCTTGGAACGCAGGCTGCAAATGAGTCGTGTCGAACCAGACCGAATCTGCTCCCGACCTGAATAGAAGAAATTATCATATGGACCATCACTCCAAATCCAAGGCACGTGCATGGCAGGCACCCTCGAACTTGAATTGTTTAGATGCAAGGAAATAATAAGGCAAGTGACTATTGGCCCGATCCACTAGATCTGATCCATCTAATAATTAGGTTCTCAATAGATTTTTTTTTTTTTTCGAGATGTATTACATTAGGTCAGGATCAAAAATTGGACTTGATTGAAATTGAGTTATACAAGTTTTCATGATTTTCAATTTGTCCTAACTTGTATTTCATCCCAAATTTTTATAGGTCAACAAAGAAATATCTAATTTAACCTAGGTTAGATCTGACTCGAACTGAAAATCCAAATATTTGCAAAGCCCTTTTTTGTTATCTCTTAAATATTTTTCCTAGTCCATCACGAAATTCAATTTTTTTTTTCTAATTTACTCGTACTTATTTATATTTGAGCATTCATTTGTTTGTTGCAGTTATCTACAATGTATAATGTCTCAATATTTGTTCTTTAGATTTTTTGATAGTAGTCTTATATCTTCATTGGCCATCTTGGATCAAATTAAAAAATTGATAAGAGTCATAATTAAATTATTATCATTTAGTCTTATTTTAAAAATTTATAGTTTTTATATTCTATTATTAATTATCATATTTTTATGTAAAATGATACCTAAATGCTTCATCTGCATGCAAACTCACACAACCCAACTTGATCCCAACCCTAGCATGAATACTTCATGTCGGGTCCTATTATATTTGATCTAGAGTCGAGTCCTTACTAGAATTATTCGTTGAATCTAAGATATATAACTCTAGACCATACGAGAATGACCCATTGAATCTCAGATGTGTGTATGTGAATCTCCAATCTAATATAATCTAATATAATTCTAATATAATATATAAAGAGAAGCATTGGGTTGGTGACCTTTTGACAAGTAGCATTCTGAGTGTTTGACAAGTGGCATTCGTGACCTTTTGACAAGTGACATTCTGAGTGTTTGACAAGTAGCATTCTGAGTGTTTAACAGTTGGGCTGTAGAATAAAATTTTTATGCCTTTAAGGTAATTGATTTATAATAGTAAATGGTAAATACCTGTAAAGTATTGATTTGTGCCAGAGATGCATAGATAAATATTACTTATTGAAGCTACATTTTTAAAAAAATAATTGTAAAGATGATGTCATTACATTTCAAACATAACAGAGTAGATTCAAATTTTTTAAATAAGAAATGATAGAGACGTCCTCCTCATCATCCTCTTCATGTCAAGAAGGTCTAAGCTCTTGGCTTGGGTGATCTCTCTCTGTCGGATCAGGACATTCTCTTCATCAACTCTTTGACAACTGGTGACTTGCTCAAGCTCACTCAAAAATATGGTGCCAACATCCTTAACACGAATCTGAATGCTGCTGCCTCTAAACTCAAATCTTTAGAGAGGCTTCGTTGCATAATCATTGACGATGCATTGCCTGCTTAACCATGCAGTATATGCTACAAATCTCGATTTATGCTATAGTATTTACTTCAGCTGCTCTCTTATGTTGCCTGCTTGGTTATATCAATTCTATTTAGTGTCTTGGATTGGATGGTTGGTCTCTATGTTTGGCACTTTAGAGGGTTTTTATTGTGCCGCAATCTAACTGCTCTTAGCTTAGGCTCAGATATAATCTTTTTAAACATCTATGGAAGTAAAGCCTAATTATGGGTTACAGTATCTAACTGCCGACTTCTCCTCCCTCAATTGTGATTTGCTGATATCATTCAATATCACTTCTATACTGGATGTAAGAGGAATGGGCCTTAGTGCTAAAAACAAGTTGATGAAAAGTCCATTCTAAACTCTAAAAGTAAAATCATTTGCTTTCAAGAGACTAAACTAAGCCAACTCAACCCCAGGCTTCTAAGGGCAGTTATGGGACCTTTATTTGACAAATGGCATACTAAAGAGGCTGTTAACTCTTCGGGGGGTCTTTTAATCGATTGGTGCAACAATAAAATTGATGGCTCACTTATATCCGTTAGTGATTATTTCTTAACCACTGCTTCTCTTCTAAAGCTGATGGATTTTCTTGGCTTGTTCCAATGTTCATGGTCCTCATGATCGTGTCAGTAGAAAGTTTCTATTTGATGAGTTAAAAATAATCAAATTGAGCTATCCAAGTCCCTGACTTATTGTAGGAGACTTCAACGTCACCAGATTCACCACAAAGAGGCTTGGTGTATCAAGTAGCACCACGGCTTTAAGGGAGTTTAATCATTTTGTTAATGCATTAACTTCTTGGAACTCAATCTTGCAGGTAGATGTTTCACGTGAACTAATTTTAGAGAAAAAGTATACTTGGCCAAGCTTGATAGGTATTTTACATCTAGAGTGGCATGATCACTTTCTACTCTCTATCTTAGTCCCTCTAGCTCGTATCACCTCAAATCATACTCCTTTGTTGCTCTTATTTAAACCCCAAGTGGCTTTTGGTCATACTTGGAGTAGACTGTTCAAGTTTGAGAACCATTGGTACTTGCACCAAAAATTCGATAACATGGTTAAGGATTGGTGGAAGACTGCTCCCAACAAGAATGACCCAGTTGCATCCCTAGTTGGCAACTCAGACTTCTTAGACAAAAGCTACGTAACTAGAGCAAGGAACATTATCCAAACATCCTCTTGAAGAAAAGAGAATTCTCATCAAGAATTGAAGAACTTGATTTAATTGAAGAACTTAGAAACCTCTCAACTGATGAGCGGAATGAAAGACAAATGCTTAAGCAACAATTAAAATTATGTCTAAACCAAGAGGAGGTATATTGGAAGCAGAGATCACGTGTGCAATGGCTGCATGAAGGAGATCACAATACAAAATTTTTCTATCTCAAAGCCAGCATTAGGAGAAGAAAAAATCAGATTACTGAAGTTAATAGCAATAGAAGGCTTATAACATCCCAACTTGAAATCCAAGAAGCTTTTTACTTGTATTACAGGTCTGTTCTTGGCACAGAAGCACTACCAGAGGTGGAAGTACTTTGGAGCAAATTGTATCTGGATCTCGTGCCTAGCTGTCAACTCTCGAAGATCCATTCGAAGAGGAGGAAATTAGAGCTGCTCTATTTAGTTTCGGAAGAGATAAGGCCCCAGGATCTGAAGGTTTTTCAAGTTTTTTTTATCAACACTTCTGGGACTCTATTAAGGGGGATATTCTAAAGATTTTCTTAGACTTCCACTGCTCCAAGACAGACGTATCTAGGATGAATCACACTTTCATCTCCTTAATATCGAAGAAAACTGAATGTACGTCAATTCGAGACTACTACCCGATTAGCATCGAAAATGGGATCATAAAACTGATCTCTAAGGTCCTTTCTCGACGACTATCCAAGGTTATCAACTTCTTGATTTCCTATAACTAAATGGTGTTCATTACAGGGCTTTATATCTTTGAGAGCTTTGTTTCAACCACTAAAATAATCTCTCACTATAAAAAAAACTAAGTCTAAAGGCATCGTTTGCAAGTTGGACTTTGAAAAAGCATTCGATAATGTCTCTTCGCATTTTTTGCTTCAGCTATTAAAGAAAAGAGGGTTTGGAGATAACTGGATCTCTTGGATCTCTTTCCTGCTTCAGTCCTCAAGCTCAGCACTTCTAATCAATAGGGAACTGGGGCGATGGTTTCAAAACAAAAAAGGTTTAAAGCAAGGTGACCCCTTATTGCTCATGCTGTTCATCTTAGTAGCTGACATTCTGAGCAAATGTTGAAGGAAGCCGCTTCAGAAGGATTAATCTCAGGTGTTGGTCGGGTGGATGTAGTTAAAAAAATTCAATGCTTACAATTTGCTAATGACATCATAATTTTTTGTGAGACTTTTAAGGACCAAATCAACATTTTAAAACTCATTCTCTGCTCCTTTGAGCTAATGACAGGGCTCAAGATAAATTTTGAGAAGACTAAGTTGATAGGGATCGATTTATCCTTGGAAGAAGTCAGTGGCTTTGCTAGGTTGCTTGGCTGCCAAATATCTGGTCTGTCTGCCCTGCCAATCACTTATCTTGGCATTCCATTGTGTTTCTCAATGCTAAGGAGTAGGGACTGGGATTTTTTGCTAGAAAAAGTTGACAAAAAACTAGCCAAATGGAAACGTAACTCCTTAACTCTTGTAGGGCAGCTGACTCTAATTAATTCAGTTCTAAGATCTATTCTTTTATATTGGACGTCGGTTCTCCATGTCTTAGAAATAATCATCAAGTGGATTGATAGTATTTGCAGAAACTTTCTGGGGGGCAGTTTTGAAAATGCTAATAAGGTTAAGCACTTGGTGGCTTGGGATCTGATCTGTAGACCAAAAAAATTTGGTGGCTTAGGAGTGGTGGACCTCTTAAGTTCCAACCAGGCGCTCCTTATTAAGTAGTGGTGGAAATACTTCAATGACCAAGGCTCTTGCTGGCAAAAGTTGGTTCAGAAAATCTACTATGATAAAAAAAACCCCAACAAAGCCAACTTCGAATACTCTTCAAGCAGTCTTGCCATTTTGGAAAGGTATTCTAAGGAACTTCAATTCATTCCAAGATTTTACTACTGTTTTGACTTGTGATGGTGAGCAAACTTCATTCTGGTTCAATACATGGACTCATGAAATGCTACTAAGTGTTCTTCTTCCACACTTATTTCTATTTGCCACTAAATAGAAATATAGTATAGTGGAGTTCTATAAACATGAGGATATTATGAACAACTTCTCCCTCCTTTGCCTTCTTCAGCTCGAAATGAGATCAGCTTCTTAATTCAAATTTTTCATTCAACCCACCTGTCTAATGGAAGAGATGGTAGGCTTTGGAGATGGAGCTCCAACAAGAGTTTCAAGGTCAGAAACTGCTACATACCAATTCCTCAAAAATAGTGGTATAAGATCTCAAATAAGTTTGGTTATTTGGAGACTACTTATCCTAAAAAAAATTAAAGTCTTCAATTGATTAAGCTTTCAGAAAAAAAATCCTAACCACTGATATTCTAGCTAAAAAAAGAGTTCGTGGCCCAAGCTCATGCCCTCTCTGTGATAACCACCATAAAACAGTAGGTCATTTTCTTGTTTCGTGCATTTACTCTTCCTTTATTTGGACCCAACTGCTACAGTGTATAAACAGCTATCATCTTCCCACTAGATTATCTGATTTCTGGGATGATTGGAGATCAGGACTACCAAATCAGACTGTGAACAAAGCTTTCGACTCTCTACTGGTTGTTTGTTGTTGGTGTATTTGGCTAAAAAGAAACAACAGAGTTTTTAACTTTGAAGCTCTCTCAACCACTGATCTCTCCAGGCGAATCATCTTTTTCTTTGATAGCTGGATAGCCCATATGCAGGGAGATGGCTTTGTAGATCTAAAAAAGCACCTTCATGCTTCCAAAATGTCTAACACCAAAAGTTGATTGTTTTTCTGCATGCATGGTCTGCATGGCATCTCACCTCTACCTATGGAAGCACGTAAAGTTATCATATGATCTAGTTCTAGGATAAGGAGCTCTCTTGTCCATGTAACCTTGTCCTTCTCTTTTAAAAATAATATCTTCAGACCCTTGTAATTATAACCTTATAGTATTATTAATATAAATAAGGGGCCCTGGGCCTCCTTTGCTTTCAAAAAAAAGAAATGATAGAGACGTGCTATATATAAGCCCCTTACCCATTCTTTTTTGTTGCCATTTGAGTTTCTATTATGTAATTTATATTCCATATTTCTATATTTGGTCTAGTATGATAAAATATTCAATTATTTATCGAATATTGTATGATGTTCTAAACTCTCCTCCTCTTAGATGGAATAATTTTATGCGGAATAGATCTTACTCTAGCCAAATAGATTTAAAATATGAAAATAAATTAAAGAGAACTAATTATTCAAACATGAAGAAAGATCGAATAAATATTCAATCAAGAGAAAAAAGAAAGAGTTTTTTGGGTCAAATCTTATGAAACAACTATCCAAGAAAAAGTATAGAATCATTTTATTCCTGGAATACGAAACTCCTCTCTTTTTTTTTTAATTTTTATGGATGAAAGTAGCCTCAGCTTTGAGTTATTTGAGGCATGAGTAAGAAATTTTATAACAACTTATAATGAAAATTCTCTCTCTCTTTCCAAATAAATAATAATGTTTGTTATCATGCTGTCAAACAGATCAGGTGAATCAATAGGCTCCACATGGTGGGTGGCAGTGGTCATTTTTGGTTGTACGAAAAATAATGACATATTTGCTAATAAATTTGCATTGAATATCATCAGATTTATTTTGGTATCTTTATTTTTTTTATAAAAAAAATATTAACATATTTTTTGATAAATTAATCATTAATTCATTATTAATAATAAATCTTAGCATGATTTGCATGATTTTATGAGTTATGAGAGCTGTAATTTCCTCTGATACTATGTTACCATGTTAGCATGATGTGTATAATTTTAAGAGATTATAAGAACTGTATTTTTGTTTGATCCCATACAATTATGTTAGTGTAATTTGCATGATTTTAGAGATTGTGAGAGTAAATTTGCATCGAATATCATCAGATTTGTTTTTGTATCTTTATTTTTTTCTTTGCAAAAAAAAAACATTAACATATTTTTTGATAAATTAACCATTAATTCATTATTATTAATAAATGTTAGCATGATTTGCATGATTTTATGAGTTGTGAGAGCTGTAATTTTTTTTGATACTATGTTACTATGTTAGCATGATGTGCATAATTTTAAGAGATTATGAGAACTATATTTTTGTCTACCATGTTAGTGCAATTTGCATGATTTTAGAGATTGTAAGAGCTGTATTTTCCTTATATACAATATTTATATTAGTATATAACTTTCAAGATGTACGGAATTTAAACAGCTTGAAATACAAAGCTGGCTCCTTTTCTTTTGTTTTCTTCAATAATTATTCTATAAATAAAAAAATTAACTCTCAATTATTAAAGCAAAAATAAAATAAACAAATCTCTAGAACGTATTAACAAAGTTATGGTGATGCTTATGAGCAGGTTATCACATAACTCCCTATCAAGAATATAAGCACTATTAATGTTATCACATAGTTCCCTACCAAGATTAATTTTTCTTTCACTTGAAGTGTGACTTGACTCTTCTTTAAGCAGTAATTGGAAGATTATTCTTGCATTAATAACATTTTATCAATGAATGTTATATTTGAGTTATCTCTCTTTCTGATAGAAGAGTAATCCTTTTTACTATTCATTTTATTGAATTCTAATCTTACTATGTTAATTGTGAATTTGTTGACAGAGTAAGAATATTTTGTTCTCTTCATTTTATATTAATTTTTATGCATTGATCATAGAAGATGTGATTTTCTACATATATTTTCTATAATCCTCTAAGACAATTCTTAATTTTTTTCTTTCTATATTTCAAGCCCTAAACTTTACTTTTAAGAATACTTGAAGAAGCTTTTGAACCCTAAACCAACTACAAATATAGCTATGGAAATGCTTTGTTGGGAATTTGGCACATGTGAGGCTGCTGAAGATTTTTCTTTTCTATTGATCTATTATTTATATTTTATTATTTATATTTATTTTAATTTTTATATATATTGGTGTAACTATATGTGCAAATAAGCTACCTTAAAATTTCATTGTACTATAGTTTATTAATTTTCAATATTAAATCAGTTAATTAGTTTCAATTATTATTCTATTTAGCTTTAACAAAATATATAATTTTTTTTCATATAATCTTTTCTTTTTTTGTTACCCTATGCACCGCACGAGTGTTCAACTAGTTAGATCTAATTTGATTGTCTAATGGATGATTTCAATATGAAATCAAGATTTGAAAATAAAATCATCTCAAATTAAAAGTCAAGCATGTCTTAATCTAACTTGGTCCATTTGTAGCCCTCTATCCAGTAGGCTGCGAGCAACAGTGATGGCATGCTTTACTTTGCATGTGAAGTTAAATTTGATTTGAATTCATAGAGAGCAAGGGAAATGACATATTGATAAATCAATTTGGATTAAAGTCTTTAGTTCAACATTTGAGCATCCATTTATGGAATAAATCTAAATTATTTTTCATCAAAAAAAAAAATTAGTGTCTCACATATAAAATTTTTGAATAATTTATATTCTTCGGTTAGTCAACAAACGCTACGTACCAGCCATTCCCTTGGTCAAAGGCGAGATATTTTGATACCTCCGTTGATATTTAAAAACCAAGCTCTTGATATCTTAGGGAATAAAGTAAAGTTGAGATTATATACTATATTAATGTATGCTTTCGATATTAATTTGTTTAAAACTAATTTGAGGTAATAAAAGGTGAAATCATGTCAAATACATTAAAATAGGATGACCGCATATGCCGTGACATCTTAGAACATTCCAGTCGTTATTGGCCAAGATAATATGAGCCAAGGTTTTAAATATACCTGTTGATAGGTTTCATGAAAATGCTCTCAAATGTCAAAAAACTCCAGCTACATTGGTCCCATCTTCTTCTTTACTTTCCTTTTCCTCTCCAATTATACATTATGTGCTTCAAGGTTGTGTGATAAGAGGACGTGGAGTTGGGAGCCAGCACCACCACTGAAGACTAGCTAGTTATGCTGGGATTCTAATATGCAACTAGAGAGATGAGAGGATATTTAAGTCCTTCAAAATTCAAATCCTCTTGCTCAAGTTCTCTACTGGATCTTTGTCAATAGTTTAAATGTGACTCTAATATTTCCTTACTCCTTTTTTTACTTTATTTAGAAAAGAATGGGCAAATAACCAACAATTCATTTCATGAGAAGATAAAATGGATAAAACAAAAAGAAGGGGAAGATTACCTCAAAACCAGTCTCAGAGGTTCATTTCCGCTGATAATAATCAGTTAAGCCCAAGACAAGCAGCCCATGGACCTCTCAGGCTGATGCAGAAAGCCCGATACACTACTAAGGGCCTATTTGGATGAATAGTGTTTAAAATAAAAGAATCTAAAAATATCTTTTTTTTTTTTTTTTTTTCTCTTTCTTTTGGATCCAGGCAAGCCTACTCTTAAATCAATCCTGAATAGTCATGGACATGAGTCTAGTCCAGCCCGTAAGCTTATTACGTAATTCACAAATCCAATAAAATTTTTAGCCGATTCATCCAAACAAGCTCCAAAAGAGTCTGAGTCACCATAATAATAAGAAATGGACGTTGATCAAGTTATTGTTGCTGCGTTCTCGGCACAGCATTCCAATAGATCTTAAGACCTTAACAAATAGAGCAATGAGTTGGCAATTCCACATAAAGAAACCAACAATCCCCATGAACCCAACACTAATAAGGAAAACACAATCAAATGTAGTTATGCCCTCTCTGGCATTGGATCCACTACTAAGAGAATTTGGTGGAGATGGAAGCCATTGTATGGAAAACATAAGCATTGAGCTCTTCAAGAGCAAAATGACCTCGAACTAAGGAGAAACATAAATAAGATAGCAACCTATAGCAGAAGCGAAGCATATCACTACCAAAATGTGCTGGTGTATCTTGCTTGAGCAATGATTAGGAGATACCCAATTAATCTCATCATCTCAGAGATGGTTTATGCTTAACAAAACAAATTGATGCTTATGTTTTGGTGGAGCAGAATAAGCCCATTTTAGCTAGTATCTTCTAACATCTTCAATAAGATACCCCACAGAAGAAGCACCTTGTTCAAGATTATTCTATATGCACCTACCATAGCCTCCACCAAAATGCCATCAACAGCATATTCCATCCAGCTATATCAACTTGTTTTAAATTCTACTACTCTCCAAAGTAAATCTCAAGAAACTTGGCCAACCTTTAGGACCCATTTTTTCATAGGTAAATATCATAAAAAAGTTAGTCAACTTTTTCATTGATCAACTCATCCATATTCTCATGCTTTTTAAGATAGATAAATTATTTTTCTATGGATAGTATTTATTTATGAAATGAAAAAAATCTTATCCACATAGGAGGTGGCTAAATCAAGTTGTAATCAGTTAGTAAAGTATATATTCAATTTTATTTCTAAAATATCGCATGCTCATTTCCAATGCCTCTATCATGCTCAATAACTCAGCGGTCTACTTTCTCCAAACCTAAAAAGCATAAGGGGTATTATAAAAAATATGGATAAATTTTAGTAACTTATCCAGGAAGATGGTAATGCAAAAGAACATGACAGATTTTAAAGCAACTTTCCCATATATAAAAAAATATAAGTAAATTATTTTTTTATCTAAATATTATTTAAAAATATTTATTTAGAAAAATATAGATTCTTAAGTAAATATTTTTATCCATAAAAGAACGGACTTTTAACCTAAAGCATAATCTTAAAATGATTCCACACTTTTCAAAAAACAAACATTTGTAGAACAGGTGCAAATGTGATTTAGAAACAATTATATTGAACACGAAAAGCAAGAAGGGTCATCCCCAACTTATTCCCTCCAGCTAAAATGTTGCGCCTTAATATGGAAATCTTCTTATGCCAATGTGGAGCACATTGTTGATCCGTTGGAAGGTGTAAGTGACAATATTGGTGGTAAATTTTCTTGTCCCTTTTGTAACCCAAGCATATATTTATATATAAGTACAAAGGATAACAAAAATGATAAGTATAGTCGTATAAAAATGATAAGTATGGCTGTGACAATTATAGAATATTTATATGCATAATCAGTCGAGAATATTCAAAGATAGTACCGCTTATTATGGCTTAAGTTGATCAATTGAGATTATAGTTGATCCTTGATTACCATAACACTAATGATGGTAACTTTTCTTGTTCATTGACTAACCCAAGCAAGAGTTTATATATAAGTACATAGGACCACAAAATGATATGTGTGGCTATACAAAAGTGGTAAGTGTGAATACGACAATTATAGAATTTTTACATACATAATCAAAGGAGAATATCCAAAAATAATACTGCTAATTATGGCTAAAGTTGGTTTTTGATTGATAAGATCGTATTGATTCTTGATTGTTAAGATCATGATTGACTCTTGATTGCCGAGATCATGCTTGATTCCAAAAGATTCATTAACAGAAAGTCAGAGAAGAATATTTAAAGATAACATTGCTGATTGTGGTTTAAATTGATCCTTCATTACTGAGATTATAGTTGACTTGTGATTACCGAGATCATAACTTGATTCCATTTTTGATTTTTAGATTCCATTTACAGTCGATTGCTTATATTTGCTAGAAATTAATATGCTTTGAAAGCATCAGCATTATTATTGTTGGACCATCCCCAAGACTCCAAAAATCCATCAACCTTTTTATAACGGTTGTGTTTATAATACTAGCCACATTTTATATCTTTCTTGCAAACTTGCTCCCTTAATTAGTAGCCATCTTAAGCAATGATATCTTTCAAAGCTTACCGGTGTTGCAACGGTAGAAAAATTATTAATCGATCAGATTCATATAGACCATTAATATTTAATTATTTTTTCTCCTCTTTCTTCGTTTCATGTGTAATAACAACATGTGCTACGATGCATTTAATTTCTTTTTCTTCTTCCAACTAATAAATTATTAATGGTCTACGATAAATATGGTGCAATTAATAATTTTTTTGCAATAGCAACATAGTTATAGGCAAGATTTTCCAATGCACCTCATTTCAAAAGTGAATGAACTGCATCTTTCTTTACTAAACTTTTATGTTCTCGAGGTCAGGAAGGTTTGAATGATTGTAGCCACATCTATTTCTATTATAAAAATTTTTCTATTGGAGGAGCTCGAGGAGAGGCCCTGACGCATCTATACTCCCAATCTTTTTTGCATGATAGGATCCCAGGATGAGAGAGCAAAGAGGGTGGCCTTAGCCTTCTTGGTTGTATTTGTATCCCCCATACTTACTATTTGATAGGTAGACTGATGGCTTCTAAATTTTTGTCTATTATTTTATGGTGGATGTATTTAGATCAGATTTGACATCATAAAACCATCACAGCTTGGACGTCAATTTCAGCAATAGCAACCACGGACGAGTAATTGGACTTCATAAAGAGTTGAAATTTTCTTACCTGCTTCAATCTAGAGTGTGAGGCAATCAAATCAATCAATGGCAAGTTTATGCTTGCCATCTTTCAAATATTTCATTATTTTCATCCACAAGGAGGAGATAGATGTTTTGCTCATCGCATGATATAAGTTAGAACTATGTCACTTGTAGTCATAAGACTCTTAGGCAATCTTTAGACCACCAGTAGACTAGTTAAGGGAGAATGCAAGGTGACACTTGACTCATGAGTGTCCCAAGGGCTTAACATTTTGTAAAACTATATCAAGTTGTTATATTAGGTATAGTGTTGTGCATATTGATTTAAAATATAACTTTATCAAAATCATCGTATAATACATTTCAAATTCAAATAGTTTCCATTATGTCCAACACCAAGCAAGCTTTCTAACACTACTTGAATCTCCTCAACCTAAGCTTAGATGGGGAAGTTACGGGCAAAATGCTAAAGTAGTATTTGTGTAATACAAGGCCAAGAATTTGACAACAAAAGCAAAACATCCAATAATTGGATGACAGTTCTAATAGCAAATACATCCAGGGGTGGCAATCGGGTCGAGACAAGTCCAATATGGGTTGAGTCTAATGTAGGGCAGTTCAAAAATTTATCAAGCCAAATTCGATCTAGTTTATTAAATGAGTCGAAAATTCATATCTAAACTAGATCTATTTATTAAACAGGTACCCTGACATAACCTACATAACCCATTTATCAAACAAATTAACTTAGATTGAATGGATTAAACATATTAAATGGATCGGATTAAACAGATCAAAGACCAATTAAGCAGGCATTAAACTAGTTAAATAGGTTAGTTAGGTTAGATTATAACCCAATCTAATTATTAAATGGGTCAAAATAAGTTTAACAGATCAATGTCTAAACCTAAACCCAATTCATTTACGACATACATCTAGACAGACTTATCCATACATGACCCAAACCCATTTATATCAAATTCAAACCTGCTTAAAGTAGTTAAAGTAGACAGTTCACAATTCGGGTTATAAACTGTCACCATTACTACCATCAGATATAAATTGAGTCTTAAAATTCCCAAAGTCATTATAGTTTGAGTCCATGTTGATGTAGAAGATATCTAATGATAGCTAGTGTGCAATCACATCAAATTAGATGGAAGTAAGTGTACTGTCAGATGTAGAAAATCCTTGCAGCAAAGATACTTATTCTATTAGTTTTTGGACTTTGTTTTCAAGTTGCTATTAAACTCTAAGATTTCCACTAGTCCTTATCATTGTAAGGGGCCCTAAAGCTTATAAATACCTCCTATTTGCCCATTTGTTTTACACATCAATGAAATTTGCTCGTGTTAACTTATGTTTCCTCCCTAAGTTTTTTTCTAAATTACATGGTGGATTATGGGCAAAACCTGATGGATTCTAAGATTGATTGAGGCCAGATAGTAAAGCTCTTGGTCGTGGTATGCTACTATAGTATCAATTGATAGGGTCTTTGGCGGCATGAAGGCCCTCTTAGTAGTGAGACAATAACCTACTAGTTATCCTATATCGTTTAGTCCTTTAGTTTCTTTTAACATTTAGATTCTTAAATTTTTACTTCTAGATTTAGTTTAATCTTTCATGGTAGATTAAGATTATTGTTTAGTTAGTATAATTTTCCTTTGGGTAGCTGTAAAGTTTTCACTAGGCATCGCAACTTGCATCATCTTTTGTAGTATCAAATCAAGGTCTTTCTTGGTCATTATTGTGCTCACATATTTTCTTTGAGGGCTTTAATGGCTATGTGGTGCATGCATGATTATTAGAATTTTGATTTGAGTTTGATCAAAAATTTTAGTTAGACAAAACAGGGTTTCTAGTTGCTTTTCAAAGTTTTAATTGCTTTGGAACTCCTAGTCTTTTTCAAACCCTACTTGCTCTCAAACTATTTTCTAAAAATTTTAATTTTGATTTCAAGTAGAAAGAATGTGTACTACTTGGATTTGGACTCTTGATCCCACTTGTTGATCTAGTTCACCAGTTGAACTAAGTCTCAAGTGATTGATCGAGTTCCAACTTTTAATAAGAGTTTATTTCGATCAAGATCACCTAATACCAACCACTATCAGAGTACTTGACAAGGGTTACTCCTTGTTAGAAGGAAATTTGTCAGTAGTTTTTTTTTTTTTGATAAGAAACACTGCTTTATTAGTAACTATACAGCTATTGTCCAAGAGTAACAAGTATAAACCGGGGACAAAATAGAAACATTTGTTACAGAAGATAATGCAAAACAAACTGGAAGATGACCAAACAAGAATAATAAGGCCGAAACATGAAATCCTGTAAACTTTCATAATACAAAATTGAGAAAATATAGCAAGAGAACTGGAAGCAAATACATAAGAAGGAACCACCTTGGTAGTAAAGGATGCATGCCGTAATAATGAAGCCAAAAGACTGTAGGAAGATAGGAATCGAGCATCATCGAACGGGACCCAGGAGGAGAAAACATTGACATTGAAAACTTTATTAAAGTAATTCCACTTCAGAATCCTCTTTAACAAGATAGCTGGCAGTCTGAGACGAAGATATGACCTGCTTGAAGGAGAGATGTTCTCATCTTGTGCAATATAAAACAATAAGCAAAAAGAAGGTGCTGTCATTGGGCATTTTGGAATTGCTTGATAGTTGCTCCTTTTATTGCTACTTTTCTACTTGAGTATGAAACAACTCTACTGAACCTACTAGGTTTCACCTAATAGTGTGTTTCTCGATGGATCAATAGCTTGTAGGCATGTCCAACTGCATACCTGCAACCCCAGTTATGGCCCTGCTTTCATAACCTAACTTAAACCAAAAAAGTAGTAAATACACTCGAGACCAAATGCTTGCTTCCTATTGCAGTAGCTCTCTCATATACCCCTATCATCAGATAATAACATCCCCACTGTTGGAACCCTGCTAATAGCAAAGTTCTTACCATTGAAACCCGAACTGAAGGCTAGCATCCACTACTATCACATTACAAGCAACCCCAATCAAAGCACCCAACAATCCATGACAATTGTGTACCACAGACAACAACCTTCTCACTATCAAATACTAGTGGCAACTATAAGCTTCTTTGAGCCTACTTTCAAGTTCTAGCTAAGTTCGAGATTATGCATGCACCTTCATAATGGTTGTAAACTTACCACAAGACTACACTAGCAGCAGGATTTAGCCCTATCAGCCATAAACCCAAACAACACCATCTCAACCAGCTTGAGACACAAATGATTGAGAGCACCGAAATTATGAGACAAAGCTAGCCCTCTATGCAAGATGTTTTGTCCCAACTAAAAGCACTATCAATCCTATAGCCATCATCTCCAGTGGTCTAATTTGACCTAGATCTAATTTTGACACTAGCAACTCTTCGTACAGAGCCACCACAACAACAATAGAACCAACATCCTGATAAGGACAAACATGATACACATCAAAACAAAAATAGTCCATTTAACGGTGGATAAGGTTGAAAATAGCTCGGACAGTCCAATGGGCTTCGAGCTAGGCCCGAACAAAATCAGATCAAATTTGGACTCAGATGTAGAGCCCATTTCATTTGCGGATTGGGCTCGGGCCTATCATTGGCTCGTCCTAAGCCTATTTGAGCTTATTTCACTTTTGGCTCAGGCTCGGCCTATTATTAGCCTAGACTGGGCCCTGGCTTGGTCCAGACCCGAGCCCAACTGCAAGTCCAACCCTTGCCCGAAATTCAGACTCGAGCCCAAGGTCTAAATATAATCTTTTATTATATAAAAGATGACTAAGCTTAGCTATCTAACTTAAATTAGACTTGGAGACTCCGGACTCCTTAAAAATCACTCTTCTAACTCTTCTCATTTTCCAACGGCAACACCGTTATTTTTCTGTTTCCCCAAATTGAGGCAAAGCCTCACGGGTTAAATTCTTCTCTTAGCCTCCACCATCGGACACCAGTCGGTTACTCCAAAATCCTCATCACCATTCGCTAGTCGATGATCGTTGGTGCTCCCTGAAGGTTATCCTTGTCTGTCATCGCCATTCACTGATCGTCGCTCCTCAGCTCTAGTTTATTATTTTCTGAGGTACCACAATCTCGCTCTCTAATCTCCCCATTCTCTTTTATCTTTATTTTCAAGGAGATCATAGATGTTAATTATTTCAAGATATTTTAAATTTTTGATGGTTTTCGGTTGAAATTTTTTCAAGAAGATAATTTTTTTCTGACTTACATTGCAGACACATCCAGGGATGATAGCTGCCCAGTTTATTTTTTCATGCTGCAGGATGATAAATCTAAGCATCTTTTTCAGCCTACATGAATCTTTATCTCTATTAGTTTTCCTGTTGTTTCAAAATTCATGGATATTTTATGATTTGGCTGGTTACTACAAAATTTGATGTTTCTTGGGAGCAATACGGAACTCCAAGGAAAGCTAACATATTATTAGCCAGATTTTGCATGATATGCATGAAGAGTTCACTTTGATTTGTCTAGTTTGTACATTTCAATTCTAGATAGTGTTTTGGAGACTTGAATAATCTGACCTATGCCTCTTCCAGTTTGATGACTTCTTATCAATAAATTTACTTGAATTGTATGTCACAAAATCATAAACTACTAAATAATTTGACTGTAAGCAATAAGCTGTCTACCCTATTTGCAGAATTATTTAATAGTTGCACATGATGCTTTTTTGGAATGATGGCAATAGAACACTAAAGAAGTACCCCCCGATTATTTATCCCAATTTGGTTACATACAATATGCATCAATCTATCTCTCCATTTTTATGTATATATAATAATTTCAGATTGGTTATAATTATTACTATTGGCCATCACTATTATATGAGTTCTGTTCTTGCAATTGAGCCTAAAATGACCAACTTCGTTGGAAGTGCAGGTCTTTCATTCTTTTGCATCCACTGTCATAGGAATAATTTAATATGTATTTTTCTGTGTTTTGTTTCTGATAGGATTGTTCTTTTGCTTCCTATATATGGGTGTGGGTGGTTTGTTTTAGTGTCTATTAACTTGTACTATCTCTGAACTTTGGACTTTATCCTTCTAATTATAGCTATTGCTCCATTTTCTACCAAAAAAAAAAAATCTAAATTATGAATTGTTAATACTACTCATTTATTTTTTGTTTTTTATTCTTCGTATCCTTTTAATTTGCTAGTATATGTTGATTTATGTTGTAGTTTGATATTAGCTAGTTCTTTTTAATAATTTATGGTGTTATTTATGCAGATTATTTTGCTAATGTCTGAATCTAAAATGAATGAAAATGAGACTATGGAACATATAAGGAATAAGGATGATAAAAATAAAAATAATTTAAAATTAATTGTGAAAAAGATTCTAAAAAAAGATCTTGGGTATGAAATCATTTTATTGAGAAAAAAAAATCTAATAGATCAATAGCTATATACAAATATTATAAAAAGATATTAAATGATAGTACTAAAAGAAGAATAAGTCATCTAAAACATTATCTTAAAAATATTTATAAAAAATATCAAAAGAATATGGTTAATCAAATATTTATGGTAGCAAGCTCAAATGATCCAATAAAGTTTTTTAGATTCAATCAAGATGAGAGTAGAAAAGTTCTTGTAAAATTTATCATATATATTAAGCTTCCATTTCATATTATTGAGCATCCTTTTTTGGACCTTGTGAGATATGTTCAGCCGTTATTTAATGTTAGAAGCCGAAAGACTATAAAAAATGATTGTATCGCTTTGTATCAAGGAGAGAGGAAAAAATTGCATGATAGTTTTAAGAAATTAGATTCTCAGATGAGTTTTACTATTGATATTTGGACATTAAATCAAAAAATCAGTTGCGTACTCCTCACATCTCATTATATTGATTTTGATTTTATTCTGCATAAAAAGATAATTAGTTTCAAGAAATTACTATATTCTCATACAAGTTTTACAATCGAAGATGCTATTAGAAATTATCTTCTTGAATGGAAACTGGACTCTAAAATGTATGCCATTATTTTGGATAATTATACTACAAATGATGTCGTAATTCGAAGGGTCCAAGATCATTTGTATTATGGAATATTGCTTAATGGGTAGTATAGTCATATCAGATATTTTGTACATATACTAAATATTACGATTCAGGATGGGATAAAAATAATTCATGAAGCTATTGAATATATAAATGAGATTGTTAGATATGTATCTCCAACCCCATCTCAGATGTAAGCTTTTAATGAAATTGCATAATATATAAGACTTTCTGTTAGAAAAAGACTCACTTTAGATGTTGCTACCAGATAGAAATCTACTCATGAAATATTGCATGATGTACTTAACTATAAAGATATTTTTATTAAATATGCAACTAAGCATTCATGTATATGTCCTACGATGAATGAAAATAGCTGAAATAATTTTTAGATTCTTAGAAACCTTTTTCGATGCCACTAAAGTATTTTTTGGTTCTAAGTATCCCACGTCTAATTTATATCTAAAAGAAGTTTGAGAAATTAATACAACAATGATGGATGCGATTGCTCATATTAATGAAACATTGAAGCAATTGACAAATGAGATACAAAAAAGTTTAACAAATATTGATCTTAGTATAATAATTTATTAATAATTGCTTCTATTTTAGATCTCAGATCGAAGTTGATGTTTATAAAATTTTGTTATGAAAAGGCATTTAATGTGGAAGAGGGAAAAAAAAGAATTGATAATATTCATGCTTGTTTTTATAAATTTTATAATGAGTATACAGATGCAACAAAAATCAATCCTCTATGGATTCTAGTGAGCTAACATCTGATTTTGGTGTACAAAGTGATATAAATTTAGTTTTTCATTTTGTATGGAGAAAATAAAACTTGATATAGATTTTTTTCAGTTTAGAAGTCAAAGTTTCTCGAAACAACCAAAGAGATCAGTGTGGATAGTTATTTGGATGATAATGTACTTCTTGATTTGAAGGATAAAAACTTTGATATCTTGGTATGGTGGAAGAATAATGCAACAGTCTATCCTGTACTATCAAGAATGGCTTAAGATATTTTTACTATTCCATCTCTATCATTTATATTAGAATTTCATGATTTCAAGCATGCAAAAATATTTTTCGAGATGTATGCGTAGTGAAAATTTAAAAATTCAGATTAAATCTAATTTCATCTAAGCATGCATAAGATCAAATCTTAAAACTATGTAATAGGATCTACATATGTGAGATAGATTCAGATACAGAAATCAAATAGAAAAAATAAATAGAGAAGATCTTATCTTCATACCTTAGTGCGGATCGATCTACACGATGAATCGATGATCCTAGATGTCTTCCGAAGGTCCCTTGAAGCGCACAAGCATCCGGCCTCTATGAATATCCACACGATATCTTGATCTAATCAGAAGCTTCTTGATCTCACCGGGATGCTAGCTTCCTTGCAGAGATCGCATCTTAACGATTGAAGATGATTTTTCTTTTCTCTCAAGATCATCTTAGAGAAGAAGAAGAAACTAGGAGGATAGAGATCTCTACCCTAGAGATCATGAGAAGAATACTTTCTTCTCTTTCTTTCTAAAATCCTGGCACAAGATCTCTACGCTAGAGATCTAGAGAACGAACATCCAACTCTTAGACAAGGGGAGAAAAAAATCAATATCCAACTCTTGGACAAAAAGAGAGAAATCTAACAACCAACCTTTGGTTATTGTAAGAAAGAAAAGATGGGGAGATACCAACAAACCTCACGCCCAACTTCCTCTTGCCGCACCCTCTCCTTTTCTCTATTTTTCTCATGCAAAAGGTTCTCCTCTTGGCATCCAAAATCTAATCATATCAGGTTAGTAACCACCGTCAGATAGCATGAGTGGCTCCCCTTTTTATCCCTAACAACTAGGGTTAGTTAGGAGTCCTTATCAAGAAGGACTCTAGGAGCCGCCCACTCTATTTTGTGCGCCAAGCAACCAGCACTCATCCTTTTTTTCTCTTTTCTTACATGCCTAAAAACTCACAAAATCGCCATGAAAGAGCAACTATGAGGCATCCCATGTTAACCCTTTTAAATAAGGATTAGTTAGGGTAGAGTTTGTTAAGAGTTCTTGCTAGAGAAGGACTCCTCTTTCCACTACCTCATCTTAATTGGTGCCATAATATTTTCACCCAACAATTCCATAGTAAAAACCACCTTGGGCATCCCATGTGAAGCATGGATAAAGTGAGAGAGTCCCAGTCTAATGGGACTTTGGTTTCTTAATTTAATTCCAGTCCGATTCGAATCTAAATTGAGTCAAACTCAATTAGGAATTAAACTCATATCTTATTTGGGCTAGAAAAATCAAATTAAATCAAATCCAATCAGATCGAATCTGATTTAATTAGCCCATATTTGATCAAATCAAATAATTAGCAATATTTATAAATTAGTTCTCCTATAACTTACTAACTCTTAGTAAGTCCTGCATATAATATTTACATATAAGTCCAATCATCAATCAAATAGATAATTGAATCCTATTATGATTCCAAATCAAAATTCAACTATCTGATCAGTCAAAAGCCTCTTTATGTGTGATCCCATAGATTTTATTCTGTCTAGTAGTGAGATATATATTATGATCCCCATCATAATATCATTAAAAGTTTTTTGATGGATTGAAATAATTTCAACTCTACTTATTAAAGATCATCGATCATCAAGACGATGCTCATAGATCCACTACAAGAAAAGAAATTTTTATGATAAATTTATTTACAATAAATATCTTTTCATCACAAATAAGACTATTTACGATGAAA
This sequence comes from Elaeis guineensis, assembly GCF_000442705.2. NCBI lineage: Eukaryota > Viridiplantae > Streptophyta > Magnoliopsida > Arecales > Arecaceae > Elaeis > Elaeis guineensis. Next base: position 80,238,095 of record NC_025999.2, read on the forward strand.
AATTATTTTCAACGCTAATAATAAAATATTTATGATAAAAAATTTTCATCCCAAATAACTTATATTAGTGATGAAATTTTTTTTATCATAAATATATATTATTTGTGATGATTATTTTATTATAAATAATAAAATATTTATTTTAATCTTAAATTTTTAAATATTAACGATGAAGATAATTTCATCATAAATAATATAAGTGTTTACGATGAAAACTCACTTTTCATTATAAATATTTATTATTTATGATTAAAAATTTTCTTCACTAATATTTGAAGAAAAATAAAAAATTTAAAAATTATAGATTATTTATGATAATTTTTTTATTATAAATAATGAGTATTGCCGACGAAAATTAATTATCCATCATAAATAGCTGCTTATTTATGATGAATCTTTTTTATCATTAATATTTAAAAAAATAAAAAACTTAAAAAATTTAAAAATTATAGATTATTTGTGATGCAAATGTTATGCCACAAATACTAGAGTATTGGCGATAAAAATAAATTTTCCATTGTAAATAGAAATTATTGATGATGAAAAAGTTTTATCGTTAATATTTAAAAAAAATTAAAAATTTAAAAATTATAGATTATTTACGATAAAAATATTACGTCATAAATAATTAAGTATTTATAATGAAAAGTTAATTTTAGTCACAAAATATATGATGATTTACAATAAAAATTTTTCGTCGCTAATACATGAAAAAAATAAAAAAATTTTAAAAATTTAAAAACTATAGATTATTGATGATAAAATTTTTTTTATCATAAATCATGATGTATTTATGATGAATATCTACTTTCCATCATCAATACTCCAATATTTACGATGAAAAATTTTTATCGTTAATATTTAAAAAAATTTAAAAATTTAAAAATTATATATTAGTTATGATAAAAATATTACATCATAAATAATTGGATATTTACAATAGAAATTTGCTTTTCATCATAAATGTTGGTGCAAAAATCCGCTTGCGCCGGAGAAGCTGGAGTCGAGGGAGTCGCGGTCGCCGCCGGGACCTGCAAAGGAAGTCTAAACCGGAGGTGGGGTTGCTCCGGCAAGACCCTCCGATGCTCAAGTCAGTTCTCTGCCTCAACAAGAATGGAGTGCTCGAACGGAGAATTTAGCAGAGTTTTGAGGTAAAAACTAAGAGCTTATCGAATAACGTATCTGGGGTTTCCCTTTTATAGACAGAGAGGGCAACAGATTGATAGCGATGCCTGTAACCGTCTGGCAGTGGGCTGCCCAGGGTCAGGCAGAGTTTGTTGCGAAGAATAGTGGAGTGGATCCGTGGCCATCACCGGGGCGTGCCACGTGGAGTCTGCCGCAGGGAGTGGAGTGGCGGCTGTTGTCGCGACTTGCCAGCGGATGAGAGAATCGCACGGTATCCGTCGCAGAAAGTGGAGCAGGATCGTGACCGTTATTGTGGCCTGCCAGGGAGTAGTGGAGCTACGCAGGATCCATCGTAGGAAGTGGAGCAGTACTGTGACCGTTACTGCGGCCAGTCAGGGAGTGATGGAGCTTCGCGGAATCCGTCGCAGGAAGTGGAGCAGGATGGTGGCCGTCATTGTGGCCTGCCTGGGAGTGCAGATCTGTCGGCTGAAGTTCGACAGCAGTCGGAGCTGATGACAGAGTCCGGCTCCCGTAGGAGTCCGGGCAGAGTCCTCTCGGAGTTGAAGTCGCGGGCGGAGCCCGACTTCCGTGGGAGTCCGGTCGGAGTCCCCTGCAATTAAAGTCAAGCGCGAAGTCCGGCTCCCATAGGAGTCCGGACGGAGCTTACCGGCAGTCGAGGTTGGCGACGGAGCCCGGCTCTCGTAGGAGTCCGGGCGGAGTCCCGCTTGAGGTCGGAGTCGTAGGCGGAGCCCGGCTCCCGTGGGAGTCCGGGCGGAGTCCTCTCGGAGTTGAAGTCGCGGGCGGAGCCCGGCTCCCGTAGGAGTCCGGGCGGAGTCCCCTGCAATTAAAGTCAGGTGCAAAGTCCGGCTCCCATAGGAGTCCGGACGGAGCTTACCGACAGTCGAGGTTGGCGACGGAGCCCGGCTCCCGTAGGAGTCTGGGCGGAGTCCCGCTTGAGGTCGGAGTCGTAGGCGGAGTCCGGCTCCCGTGGGAGTCCGGGTGGAGTCCTCTCGGAGTTGAAGTCGCGGGCGGAGCCCGGCGCCCGTAGGAGTCCGGGCGGAGTCCCCTGCAATTAAAGTCAGACGCGAAGTCCAGCTCCCATAGGAGTCCGGACGGAGCTTACCGGCAGTCGAGGTTGGCTACGGAGCCCGGCACCCATAGGAGTCCGGGCGGAGTCTCACTTGAGGTCGGAGTCGTAGGCGGAGCCCAGCTCCCGTGGGAGTCCGGACGGAGTCCTTTCGGAGATGAAGTCGCAGGCGGAGCCCGGCTCCTGTAGGAGTCCGGGCGGAGTCCCCTGCAATTAAAGTCAGGCGCGAAGTCCGGCTCCCATAGGAGTTCGGACGGAGCTTACCGGCAGTCGAGGTTGGCGACGGAGCCCGGCTCCCGTAGGAGTCCAGGCGGAGTCCAGCTTGAGGTCGGAGTCGTAGGCGGAGCCCGGCTCCCGTGGGAGTCCGGGCGGAGTCCTTTCGGAGCTGAAGTCGCGGGCGGAGCCCGGCTCCCGTAGGAGTCCGGGCGGAATCCCCTGCAATTAAAGTCAGGCGCGAAGTCTGGCTCCCATAGGAGTCTGGAAGGAGCTTACCGGCAGTCGAGGTTGGCGATGGAGCCCGGCTCCCGTAGGAGTCCGGGCGGAGTCCCGCTTGAGGTCGGAGTCGTAGGCGGAGCCCGGCTCCCGTGGGAGTCCGGGCGGAGTCCTTTCAGAGCTGAAGTCGCGGGCGGAGCCCGGCTCCCGTAGGAGTCCGGGCGGAGTCCCCTGCAATTAAAGTCAGGCACGAAGTCCGGCTCCCATAGGAGTCCGGACGGAGCTTACCGGCAGTCGAGGTTGGCGACGGAGCCCGGCTCCCGTAGGAGTCCGGGCGGAGTCCCGCTTGAGGTCAGAGTCGTAGGCGGAGCCCGGCTCCCGTGGGAGTCCGGGCGGAGTCCTTTCGGAGCTGAAGTCGCGGGTGGAGCCCGGCTCCCGTAGGAGTCCGGGCGGAGTCCCCTGCAATTAAAGTCAGGTACGAAGTCCGGCTCCCATAGGAGTCCGGACGGAGCTTACCGGCAGTCGAGGTTGGCGACGGAGCCCGGCTCCCGTAGGAGTCCGGGCGGAGTCCCACTTGAGATCGGAGTCGTAGGCAGAGCCCGGCTCCCGTGGTAGTCTGGGTAGAGTCCTTTCGGAGCTGAAGTCGCGGGCGGAGCCCGGTTCCCGTAGGAGTCTGGGTGGAGTCCCCTACAATTAAAGTCAGGCGCGAAGTCCGGCTCCCATAGGAGTCCGGACGGAGCTTACCGGCAGTCGAGGTTGGGGACGGAGCCCGGCTCCCGTAGGAGTCCGGGCGGAGTCCCGCTTGAGGTCGGAGTCGTAGGCGGAGCCCGGCTCCCGTGGGAGTTCGGGCGGAGTCCTTTCGGAGCTGAAGTCGCGGGTGGAGCCCGACTCCCGTAGGAGTCCGGACGGAGTCCCCTGCAATTAAAGTCAGGCGCGAAGTCCGGCTCCCATAGGAGTCCGGACGGAGCTTACCGACAGTCGAGGTTGGCGACGGAGCCCGGCTCCCGTAGGAGTCCGGGCGGAGTCCCGCTTGAGGTCGGAGTCGTAGGCGGAGCCCGGCTCCCGTGGGAGTCCGGGCGGAGTCCTTTCGGAGCTGAAGTCGCTGGCGGAGCCCGGCTCCCGTAGGAGTCCGGGCGGAGTCCCCTGCAATTAAAGTCAGGCGCGAAGTCCGGCTCCCATAGGAGTCCGGACGGAGCGTACCGACAGTCGAGGTTGGCGACGGAGCCCGGCTCCCGTAGGAGTCCGGGCGGAGTCCCGCTTGAGGTTGGAGTCGTAGGCGGAGTCTGGCTCCCGTGGGAGTCCGGGCGGAGTCCTCTCGGAGGTAAAGTCGCGGGTGGAGCCTGGCTCCCGTAGGAGTCCGGACGGAGTCCCTGCAATTAAAGTCAGGCGCGAAGTCCGGCTCCCATAGGAGACCGAACGGAGCTTACCGGCAGTCGAGGTTGGCGACGGAGTCCGGCTCCCGTAGGAGTCCGGGCGGAGTCCCGCTTGAGGTCGGAGTCGTAGGAGGAGCCCGGCTCCCGTTGGAGTCCGGGCGGAGTCCTTTCAGAGCTGAAGTCGCGGGCGGAGCCCGGCTCTCGTAGGAGTCCGGGCGGAGTCCTCTGCAATTAAAGTCAGGCGCGAAGTCCGGCTCCCATAGGAGTCCGGACGGAGCTTACCGACAGTCGAGGTTAGCGACAGAGCCCGGCTCCCGTAGGAGTCCGGGCGGAGTCCCGCTTGAGGTCGGAGTCGTAGGCGGAGTCCGGCTCCCGTGGGAGTCCGGGCGGAGTCCTTTCGGAGCTGAAGTCGCGGGCGGAGCCCGGCTCCCGTAGGAGTCCGGGCAGAGTCCCCTGCAATTAAAGTCAGGCGCGAAGTCCGGCTCCCATAGGAGTTCGGACGGAGCTTACCGGCAGTCGAGGTTGGCGACGGAGCCCGACTCCCGTAGGAGTCCGGGCGAAGTCCGCTTGAGGTCGGAGTCGTAGGCGGAGTCCGACTCCCGTGGGAGTCAGGGCGGAGTCCTCTCAGAGTTGAAGTCGCGGGCAGAGCCCGGCTCCCGTAGGAGTCCGGGCGGAGTCCCCTGCAATTAAAGTCAGGCGCGAAGTCCGGCTCCCATAGGAGTCCGGACGGAGCTTACCGGCAGTCGAGGTTGGCGACGGAGCCCGGCTCTCGTAGGAGTCCGGGCGGAGTCCCGCTTGAGGTCGGAGTCATAGGTGGAGCCCGGCTCCCGTGGGAGTCCGGGGGAGTCCTTTCGGAGCTGAAGTCGCGGGCGGAGCCCGGCTCCCGTAGGAGTCCGGGCGGAGTCCCCTGCAATTAAAGTCAGGCGCGAAGTCCGGCTCCCATAGGAGTCCGGACGGAGCTTACCGGCAGTCGAGGTTGGCGACGGAGCCCGACTCCCGTAGGAGTCCGGGCGGAGTCCGCTTGAGGTCGGAGTCGTAGGTAGAGCCCGACTCCCGTGGGAGTCCGAGCGGAGTCCTTTCAGAGCTGAAGTCGCAGGCGGAGCCCGGCTCCGTAGGAGTCCGGGCGGAGTCCCCTGCAATTAAAGTCAGGCGCGAAGTCCGGCTCCCATAGGAGTCCGGACAGAGCTTACCGGCAGTCGAGGTTGGCGACGGAGCCCGGCTCCCGTAGGAGTCCGGGCGGAGTCCCGCTTGAGGTCGGAGTCGTAGGCGGAGCCCGACTCCCGTGGGAGTCCGGGCGGAGTCCTTTCGGAGCTGAAGTCATAGGCGGAGCCCGGCTCCCGTAGGAGTCTGGGCGGAGTCCCCTGCAATTAAAGTCAGGCACGAAGTCCGGCTCCCATAGGAGTCCGGACGGAGCTTACCGGCAGTCGAGGTTGGCGACGGAGCCCGGCTCCCGTAGGAGTCCGGGCGGAGTCCCGCTTGAGGTCGGAGTCGTAGGCGGAGCCCGGCTCCCGTGGGAGTCCGGGCGGAGTCCTTTCAGAGCTGAAGTCGCGGGCGGAGCCTGGCTCCCGTAGGAGCCCGGGCGGAGTCCCATGCAATTAAAGTCAGGCGCGAAGTCCGGCTCCCATAGGAGTCCGGACGGAGCTTACCGGTAGTCGAGGTTGGTGACGGAGCCCGGCTCCCGTAGGAGTCCGGGCGGAGTCCTGCTTGAGGTCGGAGTTGTAGGCGGAGCCCGGCTCCCGTGGGAGTCCGGGCGGAGTCCTTTCGGAGCTGAAGTCGCGGGCGGAGCCCGGCTCCCATAGGAGTCCGGGCGGAGTCCCCTGCAATTAAAGTCAGGTGCGAAGTCCGGCTCCCATAGGAGTCCGGACGGAGCTTACCGGCAGTCGAGGTTGGCGACGGTGCCCGGCTCCCGTAGGAGTCCGGGCGGAGTCCCGCTTGAGGTCGGAGTCGTAGGCGGAGCCCGGCTCCCGTGGGAGTCCGGGCGGAGTCCTCTCGGAGTTGAAGTCGCGGGCGGAGCTTGGCTCCCGTAGGAGTCCGGGCGGAGTCCCTGCAATTAAAGTTAGGTGCGAAGTTCGGCTCCCATAGGAGTCCGGACGGAGCTTACCGGCAGTCGAGATTGGCGACGGAGCCCGGCTCCCGTAGGAGTCCGGGCGGAGTCTCGCTTGAGGTCGGAGTCGTAGGCGGAGTCCGGCTCCTGTGGGAGTCCGGGCGGAGTCCTCTCGGAGTTGAAGTCGCGGGCGGAGCCCGGCTCTCGTAGGAGTCCGGGCGGAGTCCCCTGCAATTAAAGTCAGGCGCGAAGTCCGGCTCCCATAGGAGTCCGTACGGAGCTTACCGGCAGTCGAGGTTGGTGACGGAGCCCGGCTCCCATAGGAGTCCGGGCGGAGTCCCGCTTGAGGTCGGAGTCGTAGGTGGAGCCCGGCTCCGTGGGAGTTCGGGCGGAGTCCTCTCGGAGTTGAAGTCGCGGGCGGAGCCCGGCTCCCGTAGGAGTCCGGGTGGAGTCCCCTACAATTAAAGTTAGGTGCGAAGTCCGGCTCCCATAGGAGTCCGGATGGAGCTTACCGGCAGTCGAGGTTGGCGACGGAGCCCGGCTCCGGTAGGAGTCCGGGCGGAGTCCCGCTTGAGGTCGGAGTCGTAGGCGGAGTCCGGCTCCCGTGGGAGTCCGGGCGGAGTCCTCTCGGAGTTGAAGTCGCGGGTGGAGCCCGGCTCCCGTAGGAGTCCGGACGGAGTCTCCTGCAATTAAAGTCAGGCGCGAAGTCTGCTCCCATAGGAGTCCGGACGGAGCTTACCGGTAGTCGAGGTTGGCGACGGAGCCCGGCTCCCGTAGGAGTCCGGGCGGAGTCCCGCTTGAGGTCAGAGTCGTAGGCGGAGCCCGACTCCCGTGGGAGTCCGGGCGGAGTCCTTTCGGAGCTGAAGTCGCGGGCGGAGCCCAGCTCCCGTAGGAGTCCGGGCGGAGTCCCCTGCAATTAAAGTCAGGCGCGAAGTCTAGCTCCCATAGGAGTTCGGACGGAGCTTACCGGCAGTCGAGGTTGGCGACGGAGCCCGGCTCCTGTAGGAGTTCGGGTGGAGTCCCGCTTGAGGTCGGAGTCGTAGGCGGAGCCCGGCTCCTGTGGGAGTCCGGGCAGAGTCCTTTCGGAGCTGAAGTCGCGGGCGGAGCCCGGCTCCCGTAGGAGTCCGGGCGGAGTCCCCTGCAATTAAAGTTAGGCGCGAAGTCCGGCTCCCATAGGAGTTCGGACGGAGCTTACTTGCAGTCGAGGTTGGCGACGGAGCCCGGCTCCCGTAGTAGTCCGGGCGGAGTCCCGCTTGAGGTCGGAGTCGTAGGCGGAGCCCGGCTCCGGTGGGAGTCTGGGCGGAGTCCTCTCGGAGTTGATTCTGCTGAGAACTTCGACTGTTGG
>NC_025999.2:80245600-80382201 GCF_000442705.2 Elaeis guineensis
CTTTTCTGAGTGAGGACCCTTCCTTCGCTTTTTGCGGGGTTGCATAGGAGCGCAGAGGTGTCGCTAGGGGGCTTTTTCCCTTCATCCGATCTTGTTGGCGGTCGGGTTTCGTTACCGTCAGGGCAAGGTTTTTCTCCCGTTCCCGCGAGGGCATGTAAGGGTCATTGCTAGGGCGGGCGGAGTCTTCCTTGCTGCAGAAGTCGCGGGGTGGAGCCCGGCTCCCGTGGGAGTCCGGGTGGAGTCTTCCCTTGGCGTCGTGGATGGAGCCCGGCTCCCATAGGAGTCCGGGTGGAGTCTTTCTTGGCGTCGTGGATGGAGCCTGGCTCCCGTAGGAGTTCCGGGTGGGGTCTTCCTGGGCGTCGTGGATGGAGCTCGGCTCCCGTAGGAGTCCGGGTGGAGTCTTCCTGGACGTCGTGGATGGAGCCCGGCTCCCGTAGGAGTCCGGGTGGAGTCTTCCTTGGCATCGTGGATGGAGCCCGGCTCCCGTAGGAGTCCAGGTGGAGTCTTCCTTGGCATCGTGGATGGAGCCCGGCTCCCGTAGGAGTCCGGGTGGGGTCTTTCTGGGCGTCGTGGACAGAGCCTGGCTCCCGTAGGAGTCCGGGTGGAGTCTTCCTGGGCATCGTGGACGGAGCCCGGCTCCCATAGGAGTCTGGGTGGAGTCTTCCTTGGCATCGTGGACGGAGTTCGGCTCCCGTAGGAGTTCGGGTGGAGTCTTCTTGGGCGTCGTGGACGGAGCCCGACTTCCGTAGGAGTCCGGGTGGAGTCTTCCTTGGCATCGTGGACGGAGCCCGACTCCCGTAGGAGTCTGGGTGGAGTCTTCCTTGGCGTCGTGGACGGAGCCCGGCTCCCGTAGGAGTCCGGACCTTCCACTTTGCTCAAGCCAGGGCGAGGTTCTCCTCCCGTTCCCGACTTGGCTGTGGGGGCGCATTAGGGCATTGTAAGGCCTCTCCCCCCATCCGGTCTAAAAGAACTGGGCTTTTGACTTTGCTCATGTCAGGACGAGGTTCTCCTCCTGTTCCTGACATGGCTGTGGGGGCACATTAGGATGCTGTAAGGCCTCTCCCCCATCCGGTCTAAAAGAATCGGGCCTTTGACTTTGCTCATGTCAGACGAGGTTCTCCTCCTGTTCCTGACATGGCTGTGGGGGCACATTAGGGCGCTGTAAGGCCTCTCCCCCCATCCGGTCAAAAAGAACCGGGCCTTTGACTTTGCTCATGTCAGGACGAGGTTCTCCTCCTGTTCCTGACATGGCTGTGGGGGCACATTAGGGCGCTGTAAGGCCTCTCCCCCCATTCGGTCTAAAAGAATCGGACCTTTGACTTTGCTCATGTCAGGACGAGGTTCTCCTCCTGTTCCTGACATGGCTGCAGGGGCACATTAGGGCGCTGTAAGGCCTCTCCCCCCATCCGATTTCGAGATAGTCGGACTTTCATTTTAGGTATGTTAGGATGGGGTTCTCCCCCGATTCCTAACATAACTTTGTTTCAGACGTTCGGAGGGGTCATATCCAGTCGTGACAAATCCATGCCAGAGGGGAAGAGTACGTTAAGTAGAAAGAAATTTAGATTCAAGGTGAAATCGTAAGTGATACATTTACAGATTTTCGAGTTTCATGGTTGCGGGAGGCCTACTCCTCCTTGAGGCCCTCCGGTGATGGAGTCGATGGTCCCGATGGGAGGCCGGTCCCCGGGTTGCTCCTCCCTTCTTGGCGGTTCAGGCTGCGGAAGGGCCCTTGGTCGATCTCCTCTACCCTCAGGCCTGCGTCGGATGAATCTGTCGAGTCGACCTCGCCGAATGAGTTCCTCAATCTCGTCTCGGAGCTGGATGCATTCCTCTGTGTCGTGGCCGTGGTCGCGGTGGTAGAGGCAGAACTTGTTGGGGTTGCACTTCCGGGGTGTGTGCGCATCCTCTCTGGCCTAGGGAGCTGCTCCTGACCTCCATCGTACCTGGGCCTTAGAGGCGTTGAGGGGGGCGTAGTTGCAAAATCTCCCTGGTGGAAAACTCCACCGAACCCCACGATCCGGACTTCTCTGCCTACGCACCCGGGGTGGAGTATGGGCGCGCTTGTGCCCAGGAGGGGATCGAGAACGCGGCCGGGCTTTCCTTGGCCTTTTTTCAATTGCGGGCCTACTCGAGTCTCCCGCTTGCCGCTCCCTCGCTGTCTCTTCATCCTTCATTTTGAAGGCTTCTTCCGTTCGGGCGTATCCTTCAGCCCGAGCTAGCAAATCAGCAAAATTCCTGAGGTACTTCTTCTCCAGGGAGAACAAAAGGTCATTCTTCTGAAGGCCACCCTTCAAGGCGGCCATTGCGACTGATTAGTCCAAGTTCCGGACCTCCAGCGTCGCGACGTTGAAATGGTTGATGTAGGCCCGAATGGACTCCCCTTCCCTCTGCTTGATGTTGATGAGGGACTCAGAACCCTTCCGAGGGCGCGGCTGCTGACGAAATGGGCCACAAATTGATGGCTCATTTGATCGAAGGAAAAGATGGTACCCGATTTCAAAATCGAGTACCAGTTCCTCGTCGCTCCCTTCAAGGTGGACGGGAAGGCCCGGCATAGGATGGCATCAGAAGCACCGTGAAGCAGCATCATCGTCCGGAAGGCTTCCAGATGGTCAACCGGGTCCGAAGTCCCGTCGTAGCTTTCGAACTGAGGAAGCTTGAAGTTTGGCGGGATCGGTTCCTGCATGATCATTTGAGAGAAGGGAGGGTCAGTACAAATATCCTCACCATAAGCGGGGGGTGCATGGCGGAGTTCTTCGATCCGTCGGTTCATCTCCTGGAGCCTCCGGTCCAGAAAATCCTCTCGACTTCGAGTCTCGAGGGTCCTCTGGCAGAATGGGGGCAGGGATCTTCCAAGGGTGGAGTCGTGGTCCGATTGAGGGCTCTCCACCCTCGGGTTCATTTTCTCAGGAAGGACGGGGCGGCTGGCCCAGGTGGCCCGCCCCGCCGCCGGATTCTGGTGTTCCGGGGATGCCTTTCCAGGCGTACCGATGCCTGCGGCTGCTGCTGCTGCATAGCTTGCACAGCTTCAGTGAGGCCCCTGACCTGCTGCGCCAGCAGGTCAAACTGCTCCGCACCGACCGCCGCCGCGGAGGAGGAGGAGGAGGTTGAGAAGCAGGAGGGGAGGTCGGAGCCTGAGATCTGACCGCGGAGGCCGTGGACCATCGCATGGACGCCTTGCGGGGAGGCATCGAGTAAGGATCCCGAGGGGGAGACAGGGAGTGGGTGCCGGAGGAGACGATCGGAGGCGGCTCCGTTGAGCGCTCCTTTAAGAATAAGGATACTGTGAAGACACAGGGCCCTTTCTCTAGCGCCTGTTGGTGCAAAAATCCGCTTGCGCCGGAGAAGCTGGAGTCGAGGGAGTCGCGGTCGCCGTCGGGACCTGCAAAGGAAGTCTAAACCGGAGGTGGGGATGCTCCGGCAAGACCCTCCGACGCTCAAGTCAGTTCTCTGCCTCAACAAGAATGGAGTGCTCGAACGGAGAATTTAGCAGAGTTTTGAGGTAAAAATTAAGAGCTTATCGAATAACGTATCTGGGGTTTCTCTTTTATAGACGGAGAGGGCAACAGATTGATAGCGACGTCTGTAACCGTCTGGCAGTGGGCTGCCCAGGGTCAGGCAGAGTTTGTAGCGAAGAATAGTGGAGTGGACCCGTGGCCATCACCGGGGCGTGCCACGTGGAGTCTGCCGCGGGGAGTGGAGCGGCGGCTGTTGTCGCGACTTGCCAGCGGATGGGAGAATCGCGCGGTATCCATCGCAGAAAGTAGAGCAGGATCGTGGCCGTTATTGTGGCCTACCAGGGAGTAGTGGAGCTGCGCAGGATCCGTCGTAGGAAGTGGAGCAGTGATGTGACCGTTACTGCAGCCTGTCAGGGAGTGATGGAGCTGTGCGGAATCCACCGCAGGAAGTGGAGCAGGATGGTGGCCATCATTGTGGCCTGCCTGGGAGTGCAGATCCGTCGGCTGAAGTTCGGCAGCAGTCGGAGCTGATGACGGAGTCCGGCTCCCGTAGGAGTCCGGGCAAAATCCTCTCGGAGTTGAAGTCGCGGGCGGAGCCCGGCTCCTGTGGGAGTCCGGGCGGAGTCCCCTGCAATTAAAGTCAGGCACGAAGTCCGGCTCCCATAGGAGTTCAAACGGAGCTTACCGGCAGTCAAGGTTGGCGACGGAGCCCGGCTCCCGTAGGAGTCCGGGCGGAGTCCCGCTTGAGGTCGGAGTCGTAGGCGGAGCCCGGCTCCCGTGGGAGTCCGGGCGGAGTCCTCTCGGAGTTGAAGTCGCGGGCGGAGCCCGGCTCCCGTAGGAGTCCGGGCAGAGTCCGCTGCAATTAAAGTCAGGTGCGAAGTCCGGCTCCCATAGGAGTCCGGATGGAGCTTACCGCCAGTCGAGGTTGGCGACGGAGCCCGACTCCCGTAGGAGTCCGGACGGAGTCCCGCTTGAGGTCGGAGTCGTAGGCAGAGTCCGGCTCCCGTGGGAGTTCGGACGGAGTCCTCTCGGAGTTGAAGTCGCGGGCGGAGCCCGGCTCCTGTAGGAGTCCGAGCGGAGTCCCCTGCAATTAAAGTCAGGCTCGAAGTCCGATTCCCATAGGAGTCCGGACGGAGCTTACCGGCAGTCGAGGTTGGGGACGGAGCCCGGCTCCCGTAGGAGTCCGGGCGGAGTCTCGCTTGAGGTCGGGGTCGTAGGCGGAGCCCGGCTCCCGCGGGAGTCCGGACGGAGTCCTTTCGGAGCTGAAGTAGCGGGCGGAGCCCGGCTCCCGTAGGAGTCCGGGCGGAGTCCCCTGCAATTAAAGTCAGGCGCGAAGTCCGGCTCCCATAGGAGTCCGAACGGAGCTTACCGGCAGTCGAGGTTGGCGACGGAGCCTGGTTCCCGTAAGAGTCCAGGCGGAGTCCCGCTTGTGGTCGGAGTCGTACGCGGAGCCCGGCTCCCGTGGGAGTCCGGACGGAGTCCTTTCGGAGCTAAAGTCGCGGGCGCAGCCCGGCTCCCGTAGGAGTCCGGGAGGAGTCCCCCGCAGTTAAAGTCAGGCGCGAAGTCCGGCTCCCATAGGAGTCCGGACGGAGCTTACCGGCAGTCGAGGTTGGCGATGGAGCCCGGCTCCCGTAGGAGTCCGGGCGGAGTCCCGCTTGACGTCGGAGTCGTAGGCGGAGCCCGGCTCCCATGGGAGTCCGGGCGGAGTCCTTTCAGAGCTGAAGTCGCGGGCGGAGCCCGGCTCCCGTAGGAGTCCGGGCGGAGTCCCCTGCAATTAAAGTCAGGCGCGAAGTCCGGCTCCCATAGGAGTCCGGACGGAGCTTACCGGCAATCGAAGTTGGCAACGGAGCCCGGCTCCCGTAGGAGTCCGGACGGAGTATCGCTTGAGGTCGGAGTCGTAGGCGGAGCCCGGCTCCCGTGGGAGTCCGGGCAGAGTCCTTTCGGAGCTGAAGTCGCGGGCGGAGCCCGACTCCCGTAGGTTCCCGGGCGGAGTCCCCTGCAATTAAAGTCAGGCGCGAAGTCCGGCTCCCATAGGAGTCCGGACGGAGCTTACCGGCAGTCGAGGTTGGCGACGGTGCCCGGCTCCCTAGGAGTCCGGGCGGAGTCCCGCTTGAGGTCGGAGTCGTAGGCGGAGCCCGGCTCCCATGGGAGTCCGGGCGGAGTCCTTTCAGAGCTGAAGTCGCGGGCGGAGCCCGGCTCCCGTAGGAGTCCGGACGGAGTCCCCTGCAATTAAAGTCAGGCGCGAAGTCCGGCTCCCACAGGAGTCCGGACGGAGCTTACCGGCAGTCGAGGTTGGCGATGGAGCCAGGCTTCCGTAGGAGTCCAGGCGGAGTCCCACTTGAGGTCGGAGTCGTAGGCGGAGCCCAGCTCCCGTGGGAGTCCGGGCGGAGTCCTTTCGGAGCTGAAGTCGCGGCCGGAGCCCGGCTCCCGTAGGAGTCCGGGCGGAGTCCCCTGCAATTAAAGTCAGACGCGAAGTCCGACTCCCATAGGAGTCCGGATGGAGCTTACCAGCAGTCGAGGTTGGCGACGGAGCCCGGCTCCCGTAGGAGTCCGGGCGGAGTCCCGCTTGAGGTCAGAGTCGTAGGCAGAGCCCGACTCCTGTGGGAGTCCGGGCGGAGTCCTTTCGGAGCTGAAGTCGCGGGCGGAGCCCGGCTCCCGTAGGAGTCCGGGCGGTGTCCCCTGCAATTAAAGTCAGGCGCGAAGTCCGGCTCCCATAGGAGTCCGGACGGAGCTTACCGGCAGTCGAGGTTTGCGACGGAGCCCGGCTCCCATAGGAGTCCGGGCGGAGTCTCGCTTGAGGTCGGAGTCGTAGACGGAGTTCGGCTCCCGTGGGAGTCCGGGCGGAGTCCTCTCGGAGTTGATGTCGCGGGCGGAGCCCGGCTCCCGTAGGAGTCCGGGCGGAGTCCCCTGTAATTAAAGTCAGGCGCGAAGTCCGGCTCCCATAGGAGTCCGGACGGAGCTTACCGGCAGTCGAGGTTGGCGACGGAGCCCGGCTCCCATCGGAGTCCGGGTGGAGTCCCGCTTGAGGTCGGAGTCGTAGGCGGAGCCCGGCTCCCGGCTCCCATCGGAGTCCGGGTGGAGTCCCGCTTGAGGTCGGAGTCGTAGGCGGAGCCCGGCTCCCGTGGGAGTCCGGGCGGAGTCCTTTCGGAGCTGAAGTCGCAGGCGGAGCCCGGCTCCCATAGGAGTCCGGGCGGAGTCTCCTGCAATTAAAGTCAGGCGCGAAGTCCGGCTCCTATAGGAGTCCAGACGGAGCTTACCGGCAGTCGAGGTTGGCGACGAAGCCCGGCTCCCGTAGGAGTCCGGGCGGAGTCCCGCTTGAGATCGGAGTCGTAGGCGGAGCCCGGCTCCCGTGGGAGTCCGAGCGAAGTCCTTTCAGAGCTGAAGTCGCGGGCGGAGCCCGGCTCCCGTAGGAGTCCGGGTGGAGTCCCTGCAATTAAAGTCAGGCGCGAAGTCCGGCTCCCATAGGAGTCCGGTCGGAGCTTACCGGCAGTCGAGGTTGGCGACGGAGCCCGGCTCCCGTAGGAGTCCGGGCGGAGTCCCGCTTGAGGTCGGAGTCGTAGGCGGAGCCCGGCTCCCGTGGGAGTCCGGGCGGAGTCCTTTCAGAGCTGAAGTCGCGGGCGGAGCCCGGCTCCCGTCGGAGTCCGGGTGGAGTCCCCTGCAATTAAAGTCAGGCGTGAAGTCCGGCTCCCATAGGAGTCCGGACGGAGCTTACCGGCAGTCGAGGTTGGCGACGGAGCCCAGCTCCCGTAAGAGTCCGAGCGGAGTCTCGCTTGAGGTCGGAGTCGTAGGCGGAGCCCGGCTCCCGTGGGAGTCCGGGCGGAGTCCTTTCAGAGCTGAAGTCGCGGGCGGAGTCCCCTGCAATTAAAGTCAGGCGCGAAGTCCGGCTCCCATAGGAGTCCGGACGGAGCTTACCGGCAGTCGAGGTTGGTGACGGAGCCCGGCTCCCGTAGGAGTCCGGGCGGAGTCCCGCTTGAGGTCGGAGTCGTAGGCGGAGCCCGGCTCCCGTGGGAGTCTGGGCGGAGTCCTTTCGGAGCTGAAGTCGCGGGCGGAGCCCGGCTCCCGTAGGAGTCCGGGCGGAGTCCCCTGCAATTAAAGTGAGGTGCGACGTCCGGCTCCCATAGGAGTCCGGACGGAGCTTACCGGCAGTCGAGGTTGGCGACGGAGCTCGGCTCCCGTAGGAGTCCGGGCGGAGTCCCGCTTGAGGTCAGAGTCGTAGGCGGAGTCCGGCTCCCGTGGGAGTCCGGGCGGAGTCCTCTCGGAGTTGAAGTCGCAGGCGGAGCCCGGCTCCCGTTGGAGTCCGGGCGGAGTCCCCTGCAATTAAAGTCAGGCGCGAAGTCCGGCTCCCATAGGAGTCCGGACGGAGCTTACCGACAGTCGAGGTTGGCGACGGAGCCCGGCTCCCGTAGGAGTCCGGGCGGAGTCCCGCTTGAGGTTGGAGTCGTAGGCGGAGCCCGACTCCCGTGGGTGTCCGGGCGGAGTCCTTTCGGAGCTGAAGTCGTGGGCGGAGCCCGGCTCCCATAGGAGTCCGGGCGGAGTCCCCTGCAATTAAAGTCAGGCGCGAAGTCCGGTTCCCATAGGAGTCCGGACGGAGCTTACCGACAGTCGAGGTTGGCAACGGAGCCCGGCTCCCGTAGGAGTCCGGGCGGAGTCCCGCTTGAGGTCGGAGTCGTAGGCGGAGCCCGGCTCCCGTGGGAGTCCGGGCGAAGTCCTTTCGGAGTTGAAGTCGCGGGCGGAGCCCGGCTCCCGTAGGAGTCCGGGCGGAGTCCCCTGCAATTAAAGTCAGGCACGAAGTCCGGCACCCATAGGAGTCCGTACGGAGCTTACCGGCAGTCGAGGTTGGCGACGGAGCCCGGCTCCCGTAGGAGTCCGGGCGGAGTCCCGCTTGAGGTCGGAGTCGTAGGTGGAGCCCGCCTCCCGTAGGAGTCCGGGCGGAGTCCTTTCGGAGCTGAAGTCGCGGGCGGAGCCCGGCTCCCGTAGGAGTCCGGGCGGAGTCCCCTGCAATTAAAGTCAGGCGCGAAGTCCGGCTCCCATAGGAGTCCGGACAGAGCTTACCGGCAGTCGAGGTTGGCGACGGAGCCTGGCTCCCGTTGGAGTCCGGGCGGAGTCCCGCTTGAGGTCGGAGTCGTAGGCAGAGCTCGGCTCCCGTGGGAGTCCGGGCGGAGTCCTCTCGGAGTTGATTCTGCTGAGAACTTCGGCTGTAGGTATTTTATACCCAACAATAAATATTCATCTATTTAAGATAAAAATTTTCATCACTAATATATTAAAAAAATAAAAAAATTTAAAAATTTAAAAATTTTATATTATTAGTGATAAAAAATTATTTTTTATCGTAAACAGTTAATTATTTGAGATGAAAATATTTTCATCATCAATATTTAAAAAAAATATATATATATATATAATATAAAAATTATTTATGATAATATTTTTTATTTTTAAGTTTTTTTTTAAATTTATCTCTTTGCTTAATTTTGCATAGATTGCTGGTTCTATGGACTGACCAGAGATCATAAAGTACAAAGGCCTTGTATCTGTCCAAGAACATAGAAAGGAAATGATCTAGATCTTTATATGTTAAAACATGATCCACAAAGAGGTTATCTAAAGATTTTCGAATGTATACCAAACTAGTCCTCCTAAACTTTTTTAAATAAAAGCTCTTCTAAACTTTTTAGTAATTGTATAAATCATTTGCATGATGATGTAATTAAGTCATGCATACTAGGTGTAATGTTCATCGAGTTCAAAATTTATAATATTGATTAATCAAGTCAAATAGCAAGATATCTTTTATGATAAATCATATTAATTATGGTGTCTCTATCTAAGTTACTATAATAAAGAAAGAAAAAATGGAGCATAATTAATATCATATAAAATAATAATATTTATCATAATTTTTTATAATAAATTAATATTTTTTAAAATATTTAGTTATCCATAAATTATTCTAAGTTTAATTAGAAGGTATGAAAAGTAATTTTGAATATTTGGCTATCTCAAAGGACCAAAGTCAGTTCCAACTGAGGATCCAGATTCAAAAAAACTTAGAATGACTTGACTGATAAGAACTGAAATGAGTTCTACTCAAGTAATCAAATATTCTTAACTCACATTATAGTTGATGCTACTAAAGCATACTTTTCATAGTATTAAATGAAACAAGTTTCAATAACAAAAAAATGAAACTAATAGAATATGACTATATAGGGTAGATATATGTTACATAACTTAGTGAAAAAAAGTTTGAAACTTAGATTTAATATAAAAATAAATATATAAAATAAATTAATATCTTTCCTAATTTATTCTTGCTTGAGGAAGAGAGAAAATTGTATCCCATGAAATCACATATCTTTTTCAAATTACAAAAATAATACCCTCTGTGCATATGTCCAACTATAATAAATATTATTTATCATTACCATTTATTTTAAAAAGTTTCAAGAATAGAGATTGGAGGAAACTTGATTGAGATCCAATATATTTATTAACTAATTTTGAGCCCCTACATTGTGTGCGGTTCTAAGTCATATAATGATTATATATATATATATATATATATATATATATATATAGTAAAATAATGTCCATCCAATTTTTTTCATAAAAAATAATTAGCGATGAAAATTATTTTTCATTGCTAATAAGATAATTAATGATGAAATATTTTATTTTCATTGTAAATTTTTTGAAAAATTGATAATTCTTTTCATCAGAAATTATTAGGACGAAAATCTTTTTCCATCGCTAATAACCTAATTAACAATGCAATGTTTTTCATCGCAAATAATTTTTTTTTGATGGAAAAACTTTTTGAGTGAGAAAATGAGATTTTTTCTTGACAAAAATTATTAGCAATAAAAATTATTTTCCATCATTAATAGTATTATTAACGACAAAATATTTTTTTTATCATAAATAATTTTTTTTTGTGAAAAGTTTTTTTACTGGAGAAATTTTTTTCTGAATTATTAGCGATGAAATTGATTATTAGCGATGAAAATTTTTTCACTAATAATTCACATCCCATCACATCTCTTCGTGGAAACCCTTCTTCTTCCCCCCTCATTTCGCATGAAATCCCCCTTCCCCCCCTCCCCCTCTCTGCTCTCCCCTTCATTGCTTCCCGCCGCCGCATCCGCCATCGCCGTCCATCGCTTTGCATCCGTCTGTCGTCCGCGTCCCGTCGCTTCCCATCCGTCGCCGTCCATCACCGGAGGTAACGATTTCAAGACTTTTTTTTGATGTTTTCTCGGGCCATCGGGGGCCGGAGAGTGGTCAGCCGGCGGTGGCGGAGACGGGACCGGTGGCGACTAAGACCGGGACAACGAGAATGGGGTCTGGGGTGGAGATGGGGGCCGGGAGGGTTTAGGGCAGGATGTGGCTGGTGGGGGATGGGCCAAGGAGGGGGTGGCCAGCGGCCCTGTCTCCATCGTCGGGGAGGGTGTCGACCACGGAGACGGGGCAGGGGAGGGGGCGGCCGGCGGCCGGGGGAGATGGGGCCAGGGAGGGGGTGGCGGGGAGGGAGGAAGGGAAGAGAGAAAAAAGGGGAGAAAAAAGAAAAAAAAAAAAAGAAAAAAAAAAAAAAATAGAAAAATAGAAGACGAGGTTAGGGAGGGGGCGACCGGCGGCGATGGAGATGGGGCCGGGGAGGGGGCGACTGGCGACCGGGGGAGATGGAGCCGGGAGGGGGCCTGTCGGCGGTCGAAGGAGATGGGGCCGGGGACAGGGCCGCTAGCGATCGGGGGAGATGGGGTCGAGGAGGGTGTCGGCCGATGGAGACGGGGCCGGGGAGGGGGCGATCGGGGGAGATGGGGTCGGGGAGGGTGTCGGCTGGCGGAGATGGGGCCAGAGAGGGGGCGGCTGATGGTTGGGGGAGACGGGGTCGGGGAGGGGGCCTTCTAGCGATCGAAGAAGATGGGACCGGGGACAGGGCCGTTGGCGGCCGGGGGAGACGGGGCCGAGGAGGATGTCGACCGACGGAGATGGGGCCAGGGAGGGAATGATCGAGGGAGATGGGGACGGGGTCGAAGAGGGGGCGATCGGGGGAGATGGGGACAGGGTCGGGGAGGGTGTCAGCTAACGGAGAAGGGGCCGGGGAGGGGGCGGCCTGCGGTCGAGGGAGATGGGGCTGGGGAGAGGGCTTGCCGGTGGTCGAAGGAGATGGGGCTGGGGACAGGGCCACTGGCGATCGGAGGAGACGGGGTCGGAAAGGGTGTCGACTGACGAAGATGGGGTCGAGGAAGGGGCGGCTAGGGGAGATGGGGTCGGAGAGGGTGTTGGTCGATGGAGACCGGGTCAGAGAGGGGGCGACCGGGGGAGACAGGGTCGGAGAAGGTGTCGGCCAGTGGAGACGGGTCGGAGAAATTATTTGATTAATTATATTTGTTGCATAAATTTTTTAATATTATTACTAAATTATTTAATTATTTGATTAATTATTTTTTATTCCACTAACACAATGCACATTGTGTTACTTATTATAATTTAATTATTTTATATACTATTTTGTATGTTTTTATTTATTATAATTAAATATAAAAAATATTTTTATTTTAGAGAAAATTCTATTGAAATTTTTGATGAAAAAATTTCAATACAGAGTTATTCTTTTTCTGATAAATTAAAAATCCATCTTCGAATGTATGTTCAGAGATAGTAGTTAAATTGCATTGAGCCATAGATTTTCGTTGAAGAGTCGATCTTCATCGAGATTAACTCTTGGATATCCCGTATTCAGATTTTTTAAAAAATAATAATCTTATTATTGTTAATAGTTGATATTTTATTTTATTATGTGATATTTAGTAGTTATCTGTTCATTATTCTCTGGATATATGGTAGATAGAGTCGTAGGTATCATATTCACATCGTATACTTGGAGAACCATAGGGAGATGCTACCAAATTTTTTATAATAATGAGATGAAATATCCACTAATAATAATAATAAGATTATTTTTTTTTTGAAAGGGATAGGGCCACACCTGTTAGTAATGATTTGAAAAGGATAGGATCATGCATTTTTACTTCATTAAATTGATGGAAGAATATTTTCTGTATTACTATTCAGTCTGTATTTTTTAATATGTATTATTTTGTATAAAATGATCTGTGTTTGGATCTGAATCAAGATTTTGGTTAGAATTCAGACTGCGATTCAATCCAAAATTTGGATCGAGATCTAGTTCGGATGAATACCACTGAAGGAGAAAAAATATTGAATATTATGGTATACTGGTAGATATCATAGAACTGAAGTATGGATCCAGTAATTTTGTATTCTTATTTTAGTATAAATGGTGGGATATTAGTAATAAAAAAATCGATATTCATATCGATTCATATTTATCAGTGTAAATTTTGCACGAACATAGTACCAGAATGAGCCGTATATATTAGCAACTCAAGAGAAACAAGTAATATATTTGAAGGATCTAAAGTATCGAGATAATTAGTATGTTGTATAAAAAATAACACTTAGAGACTTATATGACATACCAACCCGATTAGAGATGGATGAAAATTCAGATTTACATGAAGAGAAAGCTTTTCAGCTAGAAGAAAAATATTAGTCGAGCATTTTATTGATGAAGAACTTATAACGACACGTTTGAATAGGACTGATCTGCTGTCCAATAAATTTAAAGCTAATTTTATATTTAATCTTGATGAGTCGGAGGGCGACGATCAGTTGATAAATGATGATGAGATAGAAGATGACATATATATTGATTATTGTGATTCGGAGGAGGATCTACACATCGAGGAAGATACGAATATTGATGAGTAGATCTATATTCTTCATTCAATCTTCTCTTGCGATAGTGGTATGCGATATAATTATATTTATTAGAATATAATTTATTTATTATTATTATTATTATTTAATATTATATTCATTCATATGCCAATTATTGTAGATATGGCATCAGGAGACAGATGATGACATTCGCGTTCACAGTCTACCCCAGAGGTTGAGGCACCTTCACCGATCTCTGTTGCCACACCGACTCTATTGTCAGAGGGTCCTGTACTGGCAAGTCCCAGTGAGGTAGATCTCAGTTAGATGGGTCCGAGTGGTATTATTATACTTTTTATATAATAAAATTTGATTCTTTTATTTGGATAGCTATCATACTAATGATTTATTTATTATTATTTCAGGTCATTCTTCATCGGTAGTGAGGCGAGGGTGAGGTCTATCGAAGAACCTCACTCTAGAGCATTGAAGACACGAGCATCTGGGATAGCATCTCCGTATCAAGATACCAACCGGCTATACTAGGCCCATTAGGAGATGGTGCGAGCCGTAGCAGACTGAGCTGGACATCATATGCCACAGCTATGCTCCCATGATGCTCTTCGATTGGCGTCACATTCTATCGGTTCAGAGAAAGATTTTGTACACCCACTTATAGATAAAATAAATTATATCATGAATATTTAATTTGTATAGTATTTTTTTAATATTAGTTATTGGCGGGGTGCATTCGACATCATTGATTTTGAGAAGGATCAAGTGAGGCGAGCCATGGACACTCATTTATCGTTGCATTTTCAGGATTATCGCCATCACATGCATCAGTATTGGTCCCATATGGTGTAGGATCATGGAGAGGAGGCAGCGCGACAGTAGCCCTATGACAGCATCACTATAGATGATTGGACTGTCATATGCCGACATTACGAGGATCTGGCATATCAGGTTACACATCCAAATTTTTTTTTTTTAGAGTTTAATGATTGAATCATTTATTCTTAAATTAAATTTGTTATCTACTAATTTGACTAGTAACTATACCGAGAAGATGTGCCCAGAATATATTGAATTGGACGAGATAGATCGTACCATATTGTGGGGGTTCGAGATCGTTCGCTCATCACATGGAGCACATGATAGATAATTTTTAATTTTTAATTAACATATAATTCTTTAGTTATTTAAAAAATTTTAATTAATTCTCAAATTATAGAGAGATGCTGAGAGTGGCGAGCTTCCTGGTAGGATCGATATCTACCAGCGAATCCACCAATGACGGTCAGAAAAATGGACGATGGGGAGCCAGGAGCTCTTTGTAAGTTTTTTAATTATTTTTTTATTCACAGTGTGATTTTTATTATAAAATTAAAATAGCTATAACTTTAATTTTTAGGACCGTATGACAGACATGAGATCTCAGCCTACTCCTGAGGGCTCGACCACACCCACAGATGATGAGATTTATGATCAGATGCTTGGTACGAGATCCTGTTATGTTAGAGGTCTAGGATATGAGATCACTGCCTCTCATCTTCACACTCATCTAGGGTTGATATCCATTCTACGTGCGAGACTCGACTAACGGAGGTGCAGAGATAGACTGTCGAGGATCAACAGTAGGCTACTGTGGATCGACAGCAGGCTGAGCAGCGAGCTCAGAAGTTGGCTGCACACATCGACGAGTATCAGCACCTCCAGATCCAGATGATGGAGTGGATGGCGCAGATGGAGCAGACGATATATCTAATGAGGCAGCAGTAGGTCGGTTCGAGCTTTTTCGAGCGCTCTCCTTTCCCAGCTCTTTCTCCAAATACTGACACTTGACAGCTTCTTCATATATTTTTTTATTTTTATTTCAAATTTTTTGTAATTTTAATTTAATATAATAAAATAATAAAATTTATTTATCAATTTATTATGTAAATTTTTTATTTTAATTTTTTATTCTTAATTTATAAAAAATATTATAAATATAAATTAAAAAAATATATTCATAAATTATTTTAAAAAAATATATGTTTAAATTATTAGTGATAAAATTATTTTTGATGAAATATTAGTTGCCAAAAATATTTTAGTATGATAATTTAATTTTTTAATAAATATAAACTTATTAAAATTTTATATATTATTAATAATGATGAAAATTTATTCGTCGTAAGTAATTATTAGCGATAAAAATTTTTATCAAAAATTATCATATTTATGACATAAGTTTTACAATGCTAATATTATTTAAATTTAATTTTAAAAAAAATTGTTATTAAATTAATAGAGACAAAAAAATTTTGTTGCAAAAAAATTTTTTTTGAGATGCAAATTTTTCATCGCTAAAAGTTTTTAAAAATTTTATTTCAAAATAATTTTAATTAAATTAATAGTGATAAAAAAAATTTATCACTATTATTTTTTTATTTATTAACGATGTTATAATTTATTACAAATATTTTTTTACGATTAAAATTTTTCATCAAAAATCATTTTTGGTAAAATAAAATTTTTTAACAACAAAAATTATTCATCGCAAATAACCATTATTAGTGACGAAATATATTTTTCATCATAAAATATTATCAATGATGTAATTATTTGTGATCAAATATTAGCGATAAAAATTTCGTCGCTAATAACTATTAGCGATGAAAATAGCTTATTAGCGATAAAAATTTTCATCGCTAATAATCTATTTTGTTGTAGTGGTCTCACAATCTACCAGTGACACCTAGCAGTATATAGTGGCAACCTAATAGAATAAAAATGATGAACCTCTAGGTACGGATAGCGTATGATATAGTTCCTCTATCGTGAGTCCGGACTAGATGATAGGTCATGGATAAATCATCAAACCTCAACATCGATCATATGATAGATTCAATTAGCTCGAGTCTAATTGTGATTCTCATAAAATTTTTTTTCATCAATCACACTGCTATGACCATAGACTTAAGGACTCTGTTTCTTAAATCCCATGGGACTAGTTCCTTCTATTAAGGTTGAGATATCTTATGTAGATGCGTAACTTACTCCTATGATGGATCAACTATCGCCAACATCCTCTATAAGGACTCATTGAGTCAATGTTTATGTATAGTCAAACTCCAGCAGCCTCACTGCGAGCAACCGTGGCATCGCAGGTCAAAGGACCAGCCATACAATTACAGCATCGAGAAAGTCACTAATGAGTGAGCAGACATCCATATGACTTCTCATGTTGGTCATGCTCAGTGCTAGTTGTTCTCTAACTACCACCTACACTCTCACTCCAGTGTCCCTACATCGCAAACTTGAGACTCATCTATCCGAAGAAAGCGATCCATGCACCGATCTATCTGGATCAATCATCATTCCTATGATGATCCTATGATCAAGAGCAATTTAAAAATTAACCATCAATGACGCATGCCTCAAATCTTAACTCTTTGAGAATATGTGTCATCATCTCGTGAATCTCTTGGATGATTCATAGACACATAAAACATGAATGATAATATAACTGTTCGTTAAGTACAAAATTATATCTTAGAAATATGATATGCATTAGTCAAGATTGATTTCTAGAACATACATCCAACAATCTTTCACTTGCACTAAAGTCAATCTGCCATATACCAAGCTCCATCTTCTTAAGATGAGCTTTAGCCTTCGACTAGCTAAGTGACTTACCAGTGGGTCTACCACATCTCATGTGGAGTATGCTCTCTACACCTCTATATATTTCTACTTGAGGTAGTCGCATATATTGTTACTCTATGTGCTTGAATTTCTGGTGAGACCTTGGCTCCTTAGCGAGGGTTATGGTGTCATTATCTTTACAGTATAGTATCATGACATTTAATGGCATGACATCCAATTCTGTAACTAACATTACAATTAGAATGCATCTTACATGTTTATAGTGTACTCAACTTTCATCGATCGGTTGCTTGGAATCCTTCCAAGATACCGAACTATGATTACACAAGAATACACTCTTTGATGTAGACACTCTACTATCAACATCAGATACAAAGTCTGAATTGGTGTATCCTCCCACTCCTAGCTCTGATACTTCTCCAAAATTCAAAGATAAATTCGTAGTTCTTCTCAAGTACTTAAGGATATTTTTAAAGCAATCCACTGCTCCTAGCCTGAATTCGACTAATATCTGCTCGTGACATTCACAGCAATGACTATATCAGATCGAGTACATAGCATGGCATACTTCTATGCCCAAGAAGGTAGCAAATCCCTCTCAAAGATTTCTATGTTGAACTCTTTCAGCATCTACTCTCTGTACTTTTCTATAAAAATCCAAGCATCCACCTGGATCTATCTCTATAGAGCTTTATATTCTCAGAATATAGGATGCTTGCCCTAAGATTTTCATAAAAAATTCTATATACAACCATATTTTAATCGATGTTAGTATGGAACACTCTCAATCAGGAGGATGTCATCCACTTACATTACAGAGAACGTGACAGCGCTCCCACTGACCTTCATGTAAACACATAATTTCTTATTTTTTATCAAATAATTTAATCATATCATCAAAATAAATATTGTAACTTTGAGATTCTTGCAAACTTTGTGATCTCTATCACAAGAAGTGAAATCTATAGGCTACTCCATATAAATATCTTCTCAAGATATCTAATCAAGAAAGCTATCTCATGTCCCATTCTCAGAGTTGATGCCTAACATCGTCTCGTTGTAGGCTTTGGGATCATCTCTATATTCTCTATTTTTCATGAGAAATACTTTTCTACATCCTCTGTTAAGCATATCTAAGTATCTTTCGAGAGGAATAAAAGATCCTACTGTATTTATGAGGTGGAGGAGGTACATACATATACTAGCTCATCATGAATAGATTCTTTAGGTTCTATGACTTGTTGCTCTTCAAAGACACCATCTTCGAGCTTAACTTTTCTCTCACTGCTTCATTTTGGATAAACTATTTTTCAAAAAAATAACATGACAGGTCAAAATCATATTGTGATCTTTTCGAAAAAAAAAATAGTATCTCAAACTCTTTTAAAATATTCTTTGAAATGAGCTCTATAGACCTAGCCTCTAATATGTCTGTCTGCTATTTTTGACATAGGCTGGACATCTTCAAATCTTGAAATAATCAAGATTCAGTTCTTACCATGCCATATCTCATACAGTATGGTAGGAATAGATTTAAAGAGAATCTTATTCTATAGATAAATTTCAAAAATAAAGTATATCCCTAAAGAAGCAAAAATAAATCAGAAAGTCCATCATAGACTGGACTATATCTCATACAGTCTCATGACTCTTCTTAATTATCGCGTTGAGCTGAGATGTACTAAGAAGGGTCAAATATGAAACTATGTCATTTTTATGAGATAATTAAGAAATTTTTTAGTTTGGTATTGCATCTTCGATCTAATCGAAGTACCTTTAAGAATTTTTCAATTTGATTCTCTACTTCACATCTGAATTCTTTGAATTTTGCAAAGCTTCAAATTTGTATCTCATATACCTATTCATACCATGACTGATCATCGGTAAAGATAACGAAGTAGAGACAATGTCCCTTGGCTAGCACATCAAATGGGTTGTACACATCAAATATGTACCAGGATAAGTATCTCAATGGTCCTTTTCTTTTTATCCCATAAAAATAGCTTGATCATTTTTTCTTAAACAGATGATGCACAAACTAGATATAACTCAACAATCAATAAACTCAAAAGCCCATATTTCTCTAATCTATTAATTATTTCTTCTTCTATATGATATAGCTTGAGGTGTCACATATACTTCAAGTTTATCTCAACTCTGGATCTCTCAGATCCAATGACATTCACTGCTTACTCAATTAAGTTCACGGATGCATCACCATGTAAATGATAGAGACTGTCTCTAACAACTAAATTCAAACGGTAGTCGTAAAGGATAGGTGTCCATGGCCACAGTAGCAACTCTTATCCTATTGCCGACTTTAAGGATTACTTCACCTTTCCTCAGTCCTCTACTTTTTCTTAGACCTTACAATGAAGTGCATAAAAAGTACTATAGTCTAACACTCAATTGGAAGAAGAGGAAACTGTAAGGACAGTATTGAGTAATTTCGACATACCTTCTCAATGCGTGTCTTTATTTCTTTAGGCTCTCCAGATATGTACCTCTGAACTTTTCAAGATTCCTTAGTTGCCAACATATTGACCAATTTAGATAAGGTACCATCATGGTCATTCATATGGTAGTTTACTATAAACTATCCATACAAAATAAAAAAGGATCACAGAATCAAATCCACAAGCAATTTCTTATGCATGATCGTATCGAGCCTTTTAAGCTCCTTAATATTTTTGATCATTATCAAATAGTGATCATCGACTGACTGCCCATCACGCATCTCATGCATTATGCGACTTTGATCATCTCACAATACTTATAGATGAATCAGTATGTCGTTGGCAGTGTACATGTGCTCATGCATACGTTGGAGTTCATCTAACATGGACTCTAATATATAGTATTTATCTTTATTGTCATTATCCATCCACTTATCAAATATGGCTCATTGATTTTGGGTTGGACAGGCTAATAACATTGGAATAACCTGGTAGAGAACATAGCTTAATTTTCTAAACTAAGAATGATTCTTAGATTTCTGAGCCAGTCTATATAATTAATTTCGATTAAACAGTTGATATCTAGGATTTGAGTTAAAGAGTTGAAAGTTGACATAATAAATAACAGAGAGTAAAGATTCTAGTTAGATATTTATACTTATTTTATAATTTACTCTAGAAACTTTTAAATGCAAACAGGCTTCCACTATTTTCTCAAATCTCTCATACTCTCTGGGTGGTAAAAATTCTAATGTGACAATTAGATTTCTAGTAGGTGCTATGGTCCCACAATGCCGTGCATCTCACCTAACAGTTATTGATAACACACACATCGATGTATGGATAACTCTTTGTCCAAATACTTCTCTAAGCATATTACAGTGATTTGGTCTCTAAGTCATGTGGGTTCATCTAACAGTTATTGACCACACTCCTTAGTTAAGTCTGACCCACTATTCACAAGTAGATACAAAATCATTATTGGATCCCTTATCTAATAGTTATTGGGCTCAATCCTATCTTTATCTTGGAGCAACTTTTTGTTAATAGAGTGGTTGCAAGTTTTCTATGCAGCTGAACTACTGTGACCAGCCATGAACCATCAATGTCGGTAGCATACCCGTATATTTACAATAATGGAAGACCATTGAACTTAATATTTATAGAAAAGTTTGGATTTAGGTCTCATCTAATCAATCATCACATGGCTGATCTAATTGGCATGGGCTAAATCAAACTGTCAAGCAACCACATTTAAGACATAATTTTCTAAATTGACCAGATAAGTAGAGATCGGTGGAGATCTCTCCATTGCTTTTCTTAGACAGTAATAAATTGATCAGATCAGTTAGTTTTCTTAGACACCAATAAATTGATCAGATCAGTGAATGGAATCAATTAAATAATCATCTCTTAATTACTTGTCTTAGACATCAATTGATCAATTGGTCCGAATAGATTAGCTTAGGTGAATGAGGCTCGAGCTACAGAGCCGAATTAGGTCCTTAAATTAATCGATTCTACATATGAGTGTCAATCGATTCGATCAACAACGATTGTATGATCTAAAGCTCTATTGACCTAACTCTAATAAATACTTGACTCGATTTGATCAACTATTAAATTGATTTTGATCCATTATGATTAAATCAGAAATCTTAGGTGTAATCCAATTACATGACCTAATTTGATCTACCTATGACCAATCTCTCACGCACAAACACTAATTTTAGATCTTAAATCTAAATTTTTAGATCTA
Source organism: Elaeis guineensis (assembly GCF_000442705.2). Lineage (NCBI taxonomy): Eukaryota > Viridiplantae > Streptophyta > Magnoliopsida > Arecales > Arecaceae > Elaeis > Elaeis guineensis. The sequence goes on from NC_025999.2 coordinate 80,266,678, forward strand.
AATTCTTTACATAAAAAGTAAGTTTTGATCTCAAAATAATTTTTAGATCATACATACAATTATATATCACATATATGAATAAAATTCAAATCATAGAAACTAATTTCAAACTTAAGTATGCTTTCATATATCTTATATACGAATCAAAATAGATCTCAAAACTTTTTAGATCTAAACAATAAAACATATATGAAGAAAATTATATCTAAAATTTTATTTTAAAAATTTTTTAATATCATTCTAAGACAACCATACAGCATAACAAGTTATACCAAGATAATCTTATGCCAGAATTATATCAAAAACTTTCAGATGGTTTCCTAGAGGCGAAAGCTGAACCCCAACATCTTGATTGAAAGTGTAGGATTTCAAATGCTATGTCGTATTTCTCTCCATCTCAACCCCAATCAAGAGCATGCTTAGTAATAGGAAGCGGGAAGGTTGAACCCATGCTGAATGAGCGGATCGATGAGATAAGAAGATAGTCGATGAGCAGCCTCAGTAGCAAAGCACTTAAGATGAAGCGTCGATAGCAAAGCTGACAATGCAATGTATTAGCGGATGTGTTGGCAGAACCTGAGGAGGGGGAAGAAATAAACCAAGCAAACCCCCCAAATGCCCTCGCTGGGATCACAGACAAGGAAGGAAGACGTGGCAAGCATGCGTAGTATCTAGCGATCCTAGCCACAGGGGTCGGGCCCCAAGCCTCTGAACTAGCACTATGAACTTTCGGATCCAGATTCAATGATTTCGGTTAGGATGGATCCATTTAAGAAGAATAAGGTCTTACTCGTTGAAGGGTAACGGCATATTTGGCCAAAAAAAAGGGATTAGTTCACTCAAACCCTAGTTGGGGTATTCTTTACTATACTAATCCCCTTGAAAAAGGAAAGGGCCCAAGCCTGTTCAGTTTAGATCCTTTCTTCAAGCTACTCGCAAGAACTGAGATGTCGAGTTGTGGTCAGCATGAACCAAAATGAGGAAGAAGTCCCGACCATCTCGATTCTGATGTGCAGAGGCCAGCTTTCTGCTCAGTACTTTGATCTGAAATTTTTTTTATAGATTTCAAATCTAAATTCTAATCTCATACAAATGATGTGGCTCTGATACCACTATTGAGATTTTATAGTTTTATGCATGTAAAAATATTTTTCAAGATGTATGCACAGTGAAAATCATTAATCTCTTGAACGATTCATGGATACATAAAATATAAATGGTAATATAATTGTCCATTAAGCACAAAATCATGTTCTAGAAATATGATATGCATAGCCAAAATTGGCTTCTAGGACATACATCCAATAATTTCTTCAAAGTCCACATTCAGTACTGATGGTAGAGTTGTGGATCAATATCAGAGTTCTAAGTTCATCTACTGTCGAGGCTTTGATTTATATGTAAGATTGACTTCGTGAAAAATATGACAAAAGTATATAAATCTTTTATATTTATATTAATAATTTATTATGCTTATATTTTAATTAATATTTATAATTGATATTTATGTTAATACTTAACAAGCATAAATTGCTCGAGCTTTATAAAGTTGAATACAGATGATGGTACAAATACAGATGATGATTAATAGATCCATCTGCAAAAGATATAACCATGTATTGGTGACATTATCTCAAGGGATGAGCTCCACATTCGTGTCATATTAGTTTAGCTCTAGGTTTTTTTTTTCATTTTTTGATAAATAGCTCTAGGCTCTTATTAAAATAGCTATTGGTAACATTATCCCACTTTGAACTTCTGCTATAAACTATATGCTCTAAAGATACAAGATTATTGGATCATGGAAGGCCATATGCATACATTTTAATTTATGCTGTTTTCTTTTTTTATGCACATAATATAATCGATCTACTTCCCTGAGAATCTCCTCGTGTGACTTTTAAGCTTTCATTGATAAACTCTCTCACTCTGAAGTTTGAATAGTACCAACGACCAGGTAGGGGTTGTATTTTTTATTTTTTTTAATAAAGGAGAGGAATGGGTTTCTAAAATAACAATTTCTGTTTTCTCTACCTCGGGCTAGGCTTGGGCCAAGCAATATCTCGGGCTAGCCCAAATGAATTCAGACTAGGCTCGGGCTTAGGTTTTTACAAAATTATCGGATCTAAGCCCGGCTCGAAGTCTGAAAATAATTTTCAAATGGAGCTTGGGTAAGGGTAGGGCTCCGTCCAATCTGGCTCAGTTCCATCTCTAACAGTGGATGACTTCTTTGGGAAGATGGAGCCAGCACTGTTCCAAGACTGACTAGCCTCAAATGATGACTATTTCAATTGGCACCACCTATCATGTAGTTATACAGTGCCATACCCAGACTCTCGGCTACTACCAGACAGGTTAGCAAAAGCAAACTAGATTTTTTAAGGATTTTGGGACTACTTCTGAAGACCTCAAAGAGGTACAATAGGAAGACCCCATTGTGGATGATAAGAGGGGCCTAGCTATGATCACTTCCCTATTTATCACTAAGTCTGTGCAACCCTCTAATAGAGCAAAAGATGGATTTAAAGCACATCATTTTCTATTGAGGTAATACATCATTTTTGTCATTGATAGTGGCCTTAGCAAGAAAGAAGCCTTCAAAAAATTTATGCAAAGCCAACTACCATCCCATGCCTTATTAAGTGGCCTGGGTTAATCACCAAATCATCCTAGTTAGTCACAATCACCTCATCTTCTTTAGGTGGAATAAGGGGCGGGTGGATGAAGTCTAGTATGATGTCATCCCCATATAGATTAGCCATGTAATACGCAACCCCAAAAATTCCTTCTTGCATAAATCTTAGGACATAAATAAGAAAACAAAAAAAAAAAGAAAGAGAATGTTGAAGACTCTCACCGGGAGTCTTCTTCCACGAGAACAAATCGGAGAGGAAATAAAATTCGGATAGAATTTAGCCTCCCCTCCACCCTATAAAACTCCCTCTCCTTCTCCAATGAATCTCCACCAAAAATCATCAAGTTTTTTCTTTCTGTTTCTCTCGATTTTCGTTGGATTTTTAGACCCATGCTTATCGAAAATTGGAGCCAGAGACACCGTCGGGGCCTGAGGTAAGCTCCGACCCTCCTTCCTCTCTTCCTTTCCCTTCTCCTCAAGACATCACACAGGGCTGTCGGCTGTCAGACTTGTCGGAAAAGCCATCAAAGAAAAACTCCTATCTTTTCTTGTTTGAACGAGCCTTTTGCTTTCTTTTTTTGACCATCGACGCTATTGTCTATAATGCCACACCCATGAAACATGACCCCCCGACCTCCCTACTTTCTTCTCTAGAGGTTTTGGCCATCGATGATCGGTTGATGATCGAAAAAATCAAAAAAAAAGGGGTGGTGCCCTATTTTTCCATGTATTTTGTTTTCTTTTATTGGTCGGCCGCTTGTCGCCGGCCATCCCTTGCTCCACCACCATCGGCCAGCGGTTCGCCGTCCGTTATGGAACCTTTGGCTGTACCATCGTACATCATCGAAGCACGAGCCACCAGCCCCCATCCATGTCCCCCTATTTGGCCAAAGAAAGAAAGAAAGAAAGAAAAAGAAGAAGAAGAAGGAAAGAAAAAGAAAAAAAAGGGGAAGAAAGAGAGAGGATTTTTTCTCTTATTTTCTCTCTCTCCTCTCTAGGATTTCTCTCTCTCTCTCTTATGTTTCTCTAAGATTTTTTTCTCTTTACTCTCTCTTCCTACCTTCTCTTTAGATGATGATGGGACCTTAGATGTTATTTTCTCTCTCTATTTTTTCTTTACTTTCTCTCTCTAAAAAGATCTAGGGATTTCAGTATCGGACCATGTCTTCCTTTTTTAGGGATCCATACTGACTCCAACAAGATGATCTGAAACTACTTTGATATTCATGCCGTATGTCAAACCCATATCGGACACGTATAGTATCTTTAAAATTCACTATTGATGAACTTTATTGATCGATCTTGATCTTGATCTAACCTATGCTTCACGATTTCTTGATCGAGTTGCTTAGATCTGATCTTCAGCTAGGAGATCCTGAATTATTTTGATATCTGGATAGCCTATTGGACAGACCATCTGATCAATAATTTTTTTTTCTTATGATTTAATTCTATTGAATTCATCAAAAAAATAATTTTATTTTTAATATTTTAATAGGATTAGTCGTTCTTCTAACAAAGTCTAAAGATTTAGGATGAATGAGGTAAGTGAATCTTACACTCCTTATTTATTTTTAAATTTTTATATTTTTTATGCATATGACTTTTTGTTGATAAAATCATATTTTCATAAAATAAAGATTAGCATATATGATACAAAAAAAGTATATTTTATTATGATTATTGATTCTATGAATATATTTTATGAAAATAGTATTTTTATAAAGCATAAATTTTATTACTTTTTTATCTATGTATATGTATATTTTAAGAAAAAGATATAAAATTTTAAAAACTCTTAGATAGTTATTACAGCCTTACGAAAGTGAGGTCAATCAACAAATAGTCCTCTACCAATGGGTATAAAATTGATAACGAATATGAATTATAAAATTTATCGATTACGATGATGATCTTGTCATGAGTATAAAGTAACCATAATATGAACATCTATGAGCAATATTTTGAAGCATGATATGAATATCTAATAAGAATGATTTATGAATCATGTTTATGAAATATTCATAAATTTATACATGTATGGTTATCTTTGTGACTTGTTTTAATATATGCTCTATGAAATAATTAATTTTTATAATATTTATTATTTTTTAAATATTATATTATCATAAAAAATTTATGTTTGATCTGATAAGAAAACATAGGTTCTACTTACTGAGCTAGTGTAGCTCATATTTTTTTTTATAGAAAAATAAGATTAGGACCGATGAAAGATCTAGACTTGGAGATTTACATAGCAAGCTTGAAAATTTTGTAGCTGAAATTTAGTTTAGTTGATGATTATAAACTTATTATTATTTATTTATAAATTTTAAGATATGTATTGATATTTGATTTTGATTTTAGTCACTCTGAACCAATTTTGATTTATTTGCTTGATGAATAATAGAATTGAATCTTTTATTATATATTATTTATGATAGATTTTAACTGATTATGATTGACAGACTTCATGTTATCGAGGATGGTACCTTTTGGTAGTATGGTCGTGTTATATCCCGGATTTGGGGCGTGACAAGCCACCTCCTTGGACGTCTATGGTTCTAGATCTTGATGTCACCTATTACAATCATGACAACACTTACACCTTCAACCTCAATGAGAAAAGAATCATGTTTATGCCTAGACCCAACGAGGGGTTGAAGAAAAGAGAGTCACTAAAGAGGTTAGACAAACCCCAAGTTTTCTCCATCCGATAATTTGAGGAGGGGAAGAAAACCTTATTTGCCTATCTTTGGAGCTAAAGAGGTCAAGCTACTCTCTAAAGTTGATCAAAAGCATCCATCAGAAATCTAATAGCCTTTCTAAAACTTCGAGGATGTGATCCTAGAGAACCTACTAGATAGACTCCTTCTCATAAGGAACGTATAATTTGTCATTGATCTAGTCCTAGGAGCATGATTATCCAACATTTCACACTATTGGAAAAGACTCTCCAAACATGAAGAAGTAGTAGGTGGAAGGATGGTTGAAGAAAGAATTCATGCAGGGAGCCTCGACATATATGGAGTTCCTACCATCATGCATCTCCAAAATAGATTGATCTTGGAAGGTCCACATGGACAATAGAGAAATCAACAAGATAGTTATCAGCTATTGACTTCCAATGCTGAGACTCGACAATATACTTAGCCTAATTGACTTAGCCATCTTTTCAAAAATTGATCTGAGAAGTGGCTACCACCGTATCAGGACCAAACTAGAAGATGAATAGAATACAACCTTTAAAATAAAAGAGAGATTGCATGAGTGGTTTGTGATGTCAGTTCATCTAACCAAGGTATGCAGTATGTTGATATACGCCAAGAATTAAAATTTGAAGTCATTATAGGCAAGGTTGTTGTTGTCTACTTTGATAGTATTTTTGTCTATAACAACACATTGGATGAGCAATGGAATCACCTTCATCAAGTCCAGAGGATAATGAGATAGGAGAAAATATATGTGAACCCAGAGAAGTGCACCTGGTTGTAATCTAATGTTGTCTTTTTTGGATTTATTGTCTTTACAAATGGCATTAAGATTGACTTGAAAAAGTCAAAGCTATCACAAAATGGCCAACTCCTACTAGCATCCATGAAGTCATAAGCTTCCAGGATTAGCTACTTAATGTCTAACTTTAGCACCATAATGGCAAGATATCAAGTGCATGAAGAAAAGATAATTTAATTAGGCCAAAGCTATTAATCAAGCCTTCAAGATATCAAGCAGTGCATGATAGATGCCCTAGTCTTATATTTGCACAACTTTGAGAAGATGTTCGATGTTTCATAGGATGACTCACATTCAATTAGGAGCATTTTTAAAAGATACATCCAATCATATAATTTATGGAAAGATCAATGACACCAAGCAACGGTACTCTACCAATGACATTAAGTTCTACACTGTGATCCAAGCTTTGAAATATTAAAGATATATGATATCTTATCCACTAGGAGTTTATGCTCTACTCAGATCATGAAGTCATGTGCTACTTGAGCTCCAGAGAAAAATTAAACTCTAGGCATGCCAAGTGAAGCTATTTCTTATAGGAGTACTCCTTCAACTCGATCCACAAGGTAGGAGTGGAGGATAAGGCTTTTGAAGCTCTTAGCCAATCAGCTTGTTCACTGATGCAAATTTCAATCGAACTCATAGGGTTCGACTAGCTTGAAGAATTATATGAAGCAATGAAAATGATCCCAACTTTAGCAAAATAAATGAAGCTCTTAAAGAGGGAGAAGGCCAACACTACATAAGATACCTTCTAAAAGAAGGTTACTTATTTAATGGTAATCGGCTATGAAACCCATGGACCTCAAAGCATGATTAGATTATTTATGAGCTAAGAGGTCTATTTGGATACTTTGGATGAGAAACCATGCTTGCATTGGTGGATGAGCAATTCTATTGGTCAAGTATGAAGAAGGATATGGACAAAGCTATCTAACGGTGTCATATCTACGAGACAATCAAATGTCAAGACCTAAGACCCAAACCCTACACTCTATTGCCTACACCAAGAGGCCTTAGGAAGACTTAAACATGAAAATTTTGTTCTAGGGTTACCCCAAAACCAAAAGAGGATATAGTAGATCTATTTTCCAAATGACCCATTTTATCCCGCATAAGAAGGCCATTGATGCTTCATATATTGCCAAACTCTTCTTCAAAGAGATAACTCATCGTCGTGGGACTCTAAAAGAAAATAGTCTCTGACTGAGATGTCAAGTTTGCCAGCCACTTCTGGGGGATACCTTAGGCCAAGCTAGGTAGTAAATTACAACTCTTTGGTGAATTCCATCCCTGATGTGCATATTGAAGTCATGAATAGGATATTGGAGAACCTACTATGAAGTCTTGTCACAATGAAATAAGCCGCTTGGGACACTATTCTTTCTCCTGGCCAAGTTTGTCTACAACAACTATCAATCGCTCTACAAGACAATCTCCTTTTGAGATCATATTGGATATCATAATAGAAGCCACTAGATCTAATACCATGCCATTCTGAAATAGGACTTCTCTTAAGAGAGATGGGTTTTCATGGCATATCTAGCTAACTTCTAAGTCAAAAGAAAGATTGGAGAGAGAATAAGTTGTACCAGAACTATGTCAACAAGAAGTGCAAGAGCATGCACTACTTCATATTGGGAATCGAGGTTCTCATCTATAATTGGCTAGAACAACATCCACTTGGATCCTTCAATAATTATAGCCCAAGCACCTTGAAACATACTAGATCAGTAAATGTGTGAGGGAATACGCACACACATATGCATGTATTTGACCAGCTAGAAGATGTGTATTTTGCTCCCATCTTTGTTATTGCTGACCTAATACTCTATACTAGTGACTAGGAACCAATTGATAAGATATGAGATTTGCAACTACCGCCACTCCACCAGATGAAGAGATAAGAGATTGAAACCATTCTTGATAATAAGATGGTGTTAACTGATAGGGTGGCAATATTGTCATTAGGATACCGTGATTATTAAATTAATTTTGATTTTTAAAATTTAAAAATACATAGAAAGTAGTGAGTCAGATCAAATCTATAGAGAAGGCAGTATTTTGATTTGATAACTTTGATTTTTATAAAAAAAAATATTGAGGAAAGTAATTTAAGTTGAAAAATAGAAATTAAAAGTGTAAAAAATAAATCAGGTACTAAGATCTGCTATTTAGATCCTACCTTCTACTTGCAATAAAAATAAATAATAAAAATTTAAAAATATAAAAATAAATTGATTCTAAGATCTACTAACTAGATCTTAGCATCTACTTGTAATAAAAATAAAAATAAAAAATTAAAGTGTAATAAAATAAATTTTACATTAATTAAAATTAAAATTTAATTACAAAAAATTTAAAAAATAATAAACTAAAATAAAACTGTAATAAGAATCTGAAGTTGATCGGCGCAGTCTCATCGAAAAGATGGTTGATGATCTCTCCTTCTTATTTTGTACTCCATGGAGCGAACTGGCTTCTCTCTCTCTTCTCCTTGGATTTTCAAATTTCTCTTAATTTTTTTTATTTTTTTTTAATTTTTTATTGATTTTCTCTACTCTTTTCTCTTATTCCCGAACTTCCTTATTTATAGATGAATTTTTTACCTTTTTCTGATTGCAAATGGAGTCCCAAAATCTCTCAAAATTGTGTTAAACCCGTGTTCCTTAATTCTAACCGTTGGATCTTGTTTAGACCGTCCAAATCAGCCCAAAAATTATTGCTCAAAGTCTTATCTCGATCGGATTTGATATCAACCATTAGATCGCATGATAGATTTAATTTCGACTGTTGATCAGCGCATAGGACCTCCTATTCACAATCGGAATCAATGACAGCCGTAGGATTCTTCATCAGATCGATTTTCGATCATCGGATGGCGCACAGGATCTCTTTTGGTTTAGTTTTTAGTCAGCAACCAATATAAACCATTGGATCTCACTCAGGATCGATTTGGACCATCAGATCGTGCACTGAAAGTGGGCCACCACTAATTGATATGGAATAGCGCATTCTGGACCGTTTGATCACGTGTTTGACGTGATCTCAGCCGTCCAATCATACAAAGCTCATTCGTCTACCTGTGGACTGCGTCGTGCACCATGAACTGTGCTTGTGGACTGCGCCCTTGATTCTGTGGATCGGGCGGCCGATCCACCGTACATCGAAGGCTATTTAAAATAAAATTTTGGATATTTTGGTTTGATTTTGCTTGAATTTTGTGTCTGAAAAATAGTAAAAAATATGAATTAAATTTTTCATTAATTTTTTAATTATTTTGATGCTTAAATTGCTCAATTAACTTGATATCTATTTTTCATAAATATGCTTTAATTTCATATTTTTTTTAAATTATTTATTTTTATAAAAAAATTAATTTATTTATGAAATTAGATATTTTAGAAGATGTTAGCACTATTAATTATCAAAAATATCTAAAATAAATGTAAAAATATATAACTTATCATTAACTTAGAGTGAATCATATAAGAGATTCCTCATCAAGTGGAGAGGCAGTCCTAGCTTGATATATCATGGATCATAAATGAAGTCCTATTATGCCTATGTACATATCTCTATTGCAGAATATCAAATACACAATTTATCAAACCTGCACTCTCCCAAACCAGGGGGAATGGAGGCTAAAATTGTATTACTGGCAAATATAAAACTACTAAATAATCTCACAACCATCTTTATACAATCTAAGGGAGAATACAAAGGATAATTAACTTACAAGTGCCCAAAGGGCTCAACATTTTGTACAACTAGAAAAAGTTGTAGTATTAGGTGTAATCCAGTATATATTGGTCTAAATTATAGCTTTACCTTGATTAACAAAGAACAAATTTTGAGTTCAAACCACTCACATTATATCTGACATTGAGTAAGCTTTTTAATTTTATCTAAATCACCTCAATCAAAGCTCAGATAAGAAGATTATTGACGAAATACTGACATCGTACCAGAGCAGTTGAGGATCAGGAATTTGATGCAGTGGCAAAACCATATAATAATTAGATAGTAGTTTGTATGCCGTCTGATTTATTCTATACAACCATAATTAGATCCAAATTGAGACTAAAAGATCCAAAATTATTATAGTTAAAGTCTAGATTGAAGTGGAAAAGTATTATACGGTAGTTAATTTGTTGTCAGATCAAATTAGATGGTAGTCAGTATGCCGTCAAACCTATTTTTCACTTCTAAAATGCCTTTAAAGGCAAACATTACTTATTTTAGTAGTTTTTTTTTCCTTCTCTTTTTTTTTTTTTTTTGAGTTTTAGTCAAACTCTAAGGGTTCCTGATTCTCTTTATCATTGCAAGGGACCCTAAAGTTTATAAACACCTCCACATATTAGTTATTTTATATATAATATTGTTATTTATTTTTATTGAGTGCATGCTAACTCATATTTGCTTTCTAAAATTTTTGTTGCATTGTGGATTTTGCGTTAGTCCCAGTGAACTCCGAGGATCAATGGTGAAGATAGTTGGTTGAGTCCTTGGCCATGGCATGTTGTGACAAAATCGGTTGGTGGATTTCTTCATGATAGCGAAGCTTGATAGTAAGGCGTTAAGTTACTAATTATCCTTAAATTATTTTTTTAAAATATTTTTTTATTTTTTAATATTGAGATTCTAAAATTTATATCCACCATCTTATTTCAAGATTTAATTTAATCTCATTTTATAAATTAAAATTATTACTTGGTATAACCTTCCACGTTGGAAGTTTGAAGCTTGCAATATTATGTTTTCCAACCTAATAGAAAGAATAGTAGATATTTACTGAATGGATAACCAATTAAATGTCCGTGAAAACATTATAATAAAAATGAGATAATCTCAAAATGTAGTAAATAGAAATAAACCACTATCTCTTAGAACCATATTTATTTTGAGTAGAAACTTATCCAAACAATTGAATTAGCTAAGAAAGCCAAAAGAAGAAGGCCCCATCAAATTTCTTACAATGCCGTACTTAAGTTTATGTGATAATGTCTTAAAGAAAATCAATGTAATGCATTAAAAATTCAAACTTCAACTAAAATCAAGTCAACTGCCTTCACCTTAGAAAGTTGGTACTCCTCTCTAACTTTGAGAGGTTTAAGGTTCAAACACCAAAGAGGATATATCCACGGCATTTTTTGAAAATTAAGATTAAAAATAAATTATCAACATGTTGTGGAAGCTATTTATTGAGATAAACCGACCGACCCCTGATTCAGACCAACCGACTCCTGACTCCAACTCGACAATAGCCGACTGATCAAACATGCGACTCCGACTGATCATCGATCAAACTGACAGTTTCAACTCTTCATCAACTGATTGAACAAACTTTACCGACTTATAGCCGATGACCGATTAGTGTTCGGCCACTATTAGTAAATAGCGGACGACTTGAGCTAATGGTATGATAGAATTATCAATTGACGGCCACACCTACTACCGACATATGGTCGGTTGATCTGCTCAACATGCCATAACCGTCACGAACAGTTATCCGCCGCATATCACGATGCAATTAGTAGAAATTAATGACCTACTACATGATTATGGCCCGATAATTTAACATCATAAAATATGGGACAACATCCGACGGTTATAAGAATCTCATCTATAAAAAGGAAGATAAGTGAACAGCACGAGTAAGCCACTTCTGGTCAGAGCTCTGCTACTTCTATATTCAAAGAAAACTACTGTTCACCAACTTTCTTCTCTAACTTAAGCATCGGAGGATTCCTGTCGGACACCAATCTGGTCCGTGTGGATGCGGTCTTGCAGGTGCTCGTTCCCGACGACAGACGACGGAAAGTTGGCCGCAACAGATTAGCACGCTAGATAGGGGGATAACAGAGGATCATATTCGCCATGACAAAAATCAGAGCCCAATGCTCGATTGCAACCGAATCGGCGAGGCACACTTTCTGTTGGAAAGAGGTTCCTCCCCCTCCTCCAGTAATAGAGCCTAGCTCCTCACGTCATGTGATCACCACGAACGTCCAGATCACTGCAGTTGTGTAGCAAATGAATGTTCTCACAGAGACAGTCAAAAATCTCCAGCAACAGCAAACCCAACAACAACAGCCGTCGGCGGAGCAATCGATGGCATAATCAGTGCCTTCCAGGCATAGCCACCATCATCCACGGCGATCACTGTCTCCTTCTTCGAAACGATCATCTCGACTTTTCTGTCGAGATGAGTAAGGACATTCTCGGCACTCTCGGCATGTCCCTTATCATTCATGATGTTCCCCCTCTCCTACCCATCTCAACAGTATTAGGAAGGGGAAACGGCCATGAACACCCACCGCTTCTCCTTCAAGCTCGTCGGGTGGTTCTACCTCTGGAGTTTTCCAACAACGATTTAATAATTATGAACGCAAATTTTTGGAGATCAATCACCGACTTGCTTAACTCCAATTAGAAGGTCGGAAGTCCTCCGACGACCACGACTTCCATATTGCATAGTCTCTTTCTTACCATATCTTGGACCAACCGATCCCATCTCGGTTCAAAATGCCTCAAGTGGAGCCATACGACAGCTCCACTGATCCGATCGACCACCTTGAGAGCTACAAAGCTCTCACGATGATTCAGGAGACGACCGATGCTCTCTTGTGCATCAGCTTTTCGGCCACTTCGAAAAGTCGCTCGAGCCTGGTACTCCGGACTTCAATCGAAAAGCATATACTCTTTAGGACAGCTAGAACATTCTTTTGTGGCTCACTTCAACAGTAGTCGAAGGCCCCCACAAACCTCTGACAGTCTCTTCTCGATCAAGCAAGGAGAGACTGAGACACTTCGGGATTTCGTGGCTCGTTTTAATGCGGCCACACTTGAGGTTTAGGACCTCAACGAAGACATGCCTATATCGACTATGAAAAGAGGTCTGAAGGAGTCACGTTTATATATTCTCTGGATAAAACTCTCCCTTCAACTTATGCTGAACTTTTGGAGCGTGCATTCAAGTATATGCATGCAGCCGAAGGAGTTTCTGACCATCGTCAAATAGAGGACAAGGGTCAGAAGAAAAGAAAACAAAAGAAGGATGGAGCTCTGATCGAATCAAGTCAGTCACCTTCCAATAAGCAAGCTTCGCCCCAACGATGGAGTCCAAGGTTGAGTTATGACAGGTATGACTCCTATACTCTCCTTTTTGCTCTTCGTACGCAGATTTCCATAGAGATCGAAGGAGCAGAATATTTGCAACACCCTCCGCCAATGAAAGCACCATCGAGGAGCCGCGATCGAAAGAAGTATTATGGGTTCCATCGTGATCACGGTCATGATACCGAATAATGCATTCAACTCAGGGATGAGATAGAAGTCCTAGTCCGATGAGGCTATCTCGAAAAATATCAGAGAGACCCGCCAACCCAATCTCCTACCGATCGACAACCTCAGCTTCAAACTAAAGCTGTAAATAATCAACCGACTGTAGGGGTGATCAACATGATCTCCGGACGATCGAGCCACGGGGCAACTTCCAAAGAAGAGTTGGCAAAATGAAGATGACTCAATAGTATAATAACTTTTTCGAAAGAGGATGTTCGAAAAATTCAGACTCTCCATGATGATGCTGTTACTGTCTCGACAACAATAGCAAATTATGATGTAAAAAAAATTTTGTAGATAATGAAAGTTTGACTGATGCTTTATTTTATTTGACTTTCTCCCAAATACGACTACCGACTGATCGACTCAAGAGAGTCTCGACACCATTGATCGATTTCACAAGAGATGCTGTCCCAGTGAAAGGAAAAATCTCTCTCCCCTTAACCACTGGGACCGAACCATAACAGAGTACCATTTTCATAACATTTATGGTAGTTCGAGTATCTTCGGCTTATAATGTTATACTCGGACGATCTAGATTTAACGCTCTAAGAACAGTGGTTTCGACATATTATTTATTAGTCCGATGCTTCACAAAAAATACAGTCGAAGAACTGCATGGAGATTAATAACTTGTCCGACGTAGCTTTCTTATCTCCACTCAAAATAATAAATCGAAGACTCGTTGTCTGTCAATAAATTGGATCAAAGAGAGAATCAAGAGAGGGGTGAACCAGCTGAACAACTGGTTCTTATCCCGTTAAGAGAAGAAGATCTCGAGAAAATGGTCGAAATTGGATCGCAACTGCCCGACTCAGAGCGTCAACAATTAATAAAAATACTCAGAGCCAACGTCGATATTTTTGCTTGATCGACCACTGGCATGCCTGGGATCTCTTCAGAAGTAATAACTTACCGACTTAACATTAACCCAAATATTGAGCCGGTGAGACAGAAGAAGCAACCTTTCATCCTTGAAAGATAAAAGATCATTGATGAAAAAGTCAACAAGCTCCTCGCAGCAGGCTTCATCGGAGAGGCTACATATCCTGATTGGCTCGCCAATATGATGATGGTGAGAAAAATCAATAAAAAATAAAGAATCTGCATCGACTATACTGATCTGAACGAAGCTTATCCGAAGGACAGCTTTTTATTGTTAAAAATTGATCAACTGGTTGATGTGACTTCTAACCATTGACTTTTGAGTTTCATAGATGCTTTTGTCAGGTATAATCAGATTTGGATGGCACCAGAAGATGAAGAGCATGTAGCTTTTGTAATCGACAAAGGCATATATTGCTACAGAGTAATGCCTTTTGGTCTGAAAAATATCGGAGCTACCTATCAATGGCTCATTAATAAGATCTTCAAGACACAGATCAGATGAAATATGAAAGTATACGTGGATGATATACTGGTGAAGAGTCTCTAAACTTCAGGTCATATTCGAAACTTGGAGGTAGCCTTTGGCATGCTTCGACGACATCAGATAAAGTTAAACTCGACCAAGTGTGCATTTGGAGTAACCTCTGAAAAATTCTTTAAATTTTTTATTTCACAACGAGGAATCGAGGCTAATTTCAAAAAGATAAAGGCCATCATCGATATAAAATATCCGAGCTCAAAAAAAGAGATACAGCAACTCAATGAAAGGATCGCCGCACTCAGTCGATTTATTTTTAGGTCGGCCAAGAGATGCTTGCCATTTTTCAATACTCTACAGCAGACGAAGGACTTCTCATGGTAGGATGAATGCCAACAGTTCTTCGAAGATCTAAAAAAATACTTGACTTCTCTACCTTTGCTTACAAAATCAAAGGTCGGAGAGACACTGTATCTCTACTTGATGACTTCAACAGAGGTGGTTAGTTCGATGCTCATTCAAGAGGATGAAAATCGGATCTATCGATCGATTTACTACATCAATAAAGTACTCCACCATGCCGAAGTTTGATATTCAAAAGTGAAGAAAATGATATACATTCTAATTATATCGGCATAACGACTTCGTCTATACTTTCAAGCACATCCGATTGTGGTCCTAACAAATCAGTCATTGAAGGCGATCTTGCATCGATTTGATACGTTGGGTCGGATGGCGAAGTAGACCGTAAAGCTTGACGAATTCGACATACAATATCGTCCACGATTATCCATGAAAGTGCAAGTTCTAGCTGACTTTGTCGCAGAATGTACAATATCCAACAATAAGCCAGAAGATACAGATGATAATGCAATAAAGCAGGTTATGACTCCAGAACCCAACCTACGGTCAACTTGGGTGCTACACACCGATGGAGCATATAACGCACAAGGTAGTAGAGCCGGCCTCATACTCACAAATTTCGAAGGGGTAGTCACTGAATACGTCCTTCGGTTCAACTTTAAAGCTTCAAATAATCAGACTGAATATGAAGCACTCCTAGCTGGCTTGAAGATAACCAAATAGCTTAAGATCGATAGTCTGAAGGTCTTCACCAACTCACAACTGATTGCTGGATAGGTCAAGGATAAATTTGAAGTTCAAGACCCCATTATGATGAAGTACCTTCAGAAGGTGAAAGATCTTACCGTGAGCTTCAAATATTTCGAGATCTTTCACATACCTAAAACTAAAAATGCTTGGACTGACATACTTTGGTGATTGGCAACTTTCACTTTCAACTCGTTGGATCAGACATTCGTTGAATACATCGAACAATCAAGTATCGACAAGATCGAGGAAGTATTGCAGCTCACTACCAAACCAAACTGGATGGATCCGATCGTCCGATACTTAACTAACGGGGTCCTTCCTACAGATCCCTTGGAAGCTAACCGACTCTGATGGATGGCCTCTCAATATGTGATGATGGATGATCGTCTCTACAAAAAGTCATTCTCCCTTCCCTTGCTAAAGTGTTTGAGACCTACAGATGCCGACTATGCACTTAGAGAAGTACACGAAGAGATTTATGAAAATCACTTGGGAGGCAAATCTTTGGCATATAAAGTCCTGCGACAAAAATTTTATTGGCCCACCATAAAAAAAGATGCAGCTGAACTCATCTAAAGATGTGAACCATGTCAAAAGTATGCAAATATACAACATCAACTGGCTAGTCAGCTGACATCGATTGTAGCATCATGACCCTTCACACAATGGGAGATCGACATACTTGATCCTTTTCTCCCGACATCTGGTCAGAGAAAATTCATAGTGATCGCCATCGACTACTTTACCAAATGGGTAGAAGCTGAACCTCTGGTGCAAATAACTAAAAGTAAGATAAAAGACTTCATTCAGAAATCTATCATCTACAGATTCAATTTACCACATACCATTATTATCGACAATGATCGATAATTCGATAATCAAAATTTTAAAAAATTCTGTTTAAAATTTTATATCACACACAAACTCACGTCAGTTAGCCATCCACAATCGAATGGAGAGGTGAAGATAACCAACCGAATAATTTTACATGGGCTCAAGATCCGACTAAATAAAACTAAAAGCCTCTGGGTGGAAGAACTATATCCGATTCTATGAACGTATTGAACGAATCCCCACATACCAACTGATGAATCTTCCTTTAATTTAACTTATGGGACAGAAGCAATGATCCCACTCGAGATCGGACTACCATCGATCAGGATGGAACAATACAGTGAGCCGAGCAATTCTGAATGTCGGAGAGTTGATCTAGATCTCCTTCCAAAACTCCGACATCAGGCTCAGATCTGCATGGCTACATATTAGCAAAGAATAGCCCGATACTATAATGCCAGGGTTAAGCCGAAGGTCTTTCGGTCAAGAGATTTAGTCTTGAGAAAAGCAAAAATCTCAAAACCCTTGAATCAAGAAAAGCTATCTTTAAATTGAGAAGGACCTTACAAAATATCCGAGATACTCAGATCGAGTGCCTATCGGCTAGAAACCCTTGATGGGTCGGTAATTCCTCGAACATGGAATGCCGATAATCTGAAGATGTATTACCAGTAAAGTCATTCATGTACACACTACTTGGAATGCAATACAGAATTTCAGAATCATGAGTCTTAGTCAATTCCTATGAACTTCTGGCTATATATCGACTTTCACTGAAAAAGCCGAACAATCAACGAAAACGACATCCCGACTGCGATCTTAGACTGACATCAAATATAAAGGCTTTTCACTATAAAAGCCGACCATGGTCGAAAGACCAATAGGCCGACTCCATCGTAAGTGAAACAAAATACCAAAACGACCAAGGTCAGATTGGAAATATATTGATATGGCTACGGTCAGTCGAAGGATATTCGACTTGCCATCGATTATCGAATGACCCGACGTACAAATCCGACCAAGCATCGGATATTGGATATTAAACTTACCATCATTATCCTAATTATTAAGTATGTCAAAGACTACACGACTAATAGATACTCTACAAGTCCTATCGAATAATCAAATCATCGATTAACGTTTGGTAGCTACTTTACACTGCAAACATTGCAGACTTAACATTCCACACAAACAGTTTAAACGTGAAAGAAAAATGTCTTTTATTCATTGTCAAAAAGAAGTTACAAAACTGGATCGAAGCCTAGTTACAAGTATCTGACTAGACAAAGGAAAAAAAAAATAAAACACACTGACTAATCTTCGTTGCCGTCCCTATTCCCTTGTTTCGATGCAGACTCAACGGCTCGATCAACAGGCACAGTCGATGTTCCATTCTGAGTCGACGTGGCTTCTTCTTCTGCATCTCCCTCTTCTGACCCAGGAGGAACGATGCTGCTCAAGTCCAGATTCGGGTATAATTTTTTGACCATGTCTCGATCATCTTCATGCCTGACACAGTACGAAATGAAGCCATTTTCAAGGATCTCCTCTTTGTATTCTTTTGAACTTCGGAAGTCCTCGATCGTCTGACTCAATGACTTTGCTTCTACCTTCGCCAAGTCAGCGTCAGCTTGTGCGAAGGTCGACTCCTCTTCGGCCAGTGCCAGCCTGGAAAGGCTGGCCCGATAACGACCACGCTCGGCTTCGAATTCTTCGATGCACCCATCTCGTTTCTGTTGAAGCCGGTGAATAGAATGCTTCTTGCTCTTAACTTGTGACTCAAGAGCCAAGATAGTCTCGTGAGACGAATTAAGTTTAGCCCTCGAGGATGCTAAGTCGTCAGCTAGGCGGAAAACCTCCTCTTGAAGCTTGGCTTCCCGTTCCGCTGCCGACTTTAGTTGTTCAAGTGCAGTCACTTTCTCAACTTTGGTGGTTGCCACCTTATCCATTCACGACTTGCGGATGTCGCCAAACTTCGAATAGTCGGCTTCCAAGTCAATCATGTCGTGGATTAACTGCAGACAAAAGATAGGTCGGTTAAAAAAAAAGGAGAAAGAAGAAAAGAAAAAAAGAGAATTACCCCGATCACCATCGAATAAAAGGATGAGAGCATCTCGGCTACCGACCGCTTCTTCCGACGCTCCCGATCAGTCGGATGAAGGGTGACTCGGCACAGTCGCCTAGCCAACATCAGATTGGCCAGGGTCGATTCGTCACCTAGCACTTGAAAGTTGAAGTAAATTTTGTGGCCCTCCGACACCACATCTTCTGCCGAAGTCATCGGGGCCTTTTTCCGGTCCCCTGTCGGCGGTCCCATATTTGAAAGTGAGGGAAAGCTTGAGCTCGACTGTGCTCCGACCGAAGGAGCGACTAGCACAGCAGCAGATTGTTCAGATTCTCTTGCCTCGACCCGAACCTCTTCAATAGAGGGAACTACCGATGGAGCTTCGATAGTTTCCCTAGCCATCCTATCTTCAGACAGTGCGGTAGGGAGCGCTGTCAGAGCTGTCAGCACCAGAACTGGCTCAGAAGTCGATGCAGTCGGAGCATTGGGTCCCTCAGTCGGTGTCGAAGCAGCAACGGGAGCTGGAGTCGAAGTTGCCGCCCGAGCTTGCATCAAAGCCTGACACCTCTTCGGCGGTCACGAAGATCCAACCTCGGATGCTGTTCTCTTCCTAGCCGCATGCTGACGAATGTCGATGCCAGACACTCACACCCTCGGCTGCATAGCTACAATTACGACAAAAGTCAGTACAACTCAAAAAATAAGTGAAGTCAAAAATAACCGACTATACTATACCTAAACAGGAGGCCGAACTAAAGCCGACGTCATAAAGGGCCTGCTCGGTCACAAGCTCCTTCTGTGTCGGGACCGCCATGTCCTTCAGCTTGTGGAATCCTCCCGATTGCCAACCTCCACTCGACAATTGTCGTTGGGATCGATTCGTGGATCACCCCAATGGGAAGAAAAATCCCAAGGAAGAGTGGAAGAGGCAAAGAAGAACTGGTTCTTCCATCTATGAATGGATGATGGAAGATCGGTAATGAAGGAAAGGCTTTTCTGGAGGTTGAAAAACCACCACCCTCGGGCCTTAGGATGAGGTCGGAGTATGAAGAAAACTCAAAAAAGAGAAGGATGAGGTTCGATCGGCAGCATCTGACATAACAAGGCAAAGCTAATAATCAGCGGACCGAGTTCGGTGCTAGCTGAGCCGAACAAAGACTGTAATAATCTAAAATATTTCGGATGAACTTTGAAATCAAAAATTGAAAATCCATTCGAAGATCTTCGACATAGAAGGCCACCTGACCCGAGGAGGGCTATTCACCCGACCATCGGTCCCAGGGGTGAAAAGCTGATACTGCTCCGAGATGTGATACTGCTCTTAGAGCCGCTCAACATGCAATTCTAAAAGTGAAGAAGCATCCATCTCTGGATTCGACTGACGTTCGTTAGTCGAATTCTTCGACTGACCATCTCGAAAAAAAAAAGTCCTAGCCATAAAAAGAAAGAAAACTCTAGGGAAACTCAAAAAGGGAGGGAGAACTCAAGAACAGACAACTGTACCTGAAAAGGATGAGAACGCTGGGACGACCGTCCGGTAGAGTTTTCACACCAGAAAAGACAAAATGAAAAGTAGAAATTTGGTTGAAAGTGACCCTTTATATATAGGATCCCTCAACGGACAAGATGAAAGCAGTCAAACCGAGGACTCACCAGATGACGACACGTGGTAATATCTGGACCAACCATCGATCGGACGGTTCAACGCACCTGTTCTCAAATCAAGCCACGTCACCTTCATCCACGTAAACAGCTTCGACCTAATAACATGCAGACACATGGCAAAGATCTACTTGTCAGAAGCAATTTATCCGGCATCGATTCACCTTCCCGAAATGACGTCTGACACCAACAACTGACACCAAATCATCCTGTCAATGTGGCGGTTTAAAAATAACAAAGCAGCCAATCGTCCGTATCCCGGAGAAGGAGGTTGCAGAATCAAGGTTCGACATGACAGGCAATAACTCCTATCATCCAATGTGATTAACCATGTGGCAATATACATACCAACCCATCATTGGACTTGGAAGTGGGGGGTAACTGTTGGGATAAACCGACTGACCCCCAATTCAGGACAACCAACTCCTGACTCCGACCAACTAACTCTCGACTCCGACTCGACAATAGCCGACTGACCGAACATGCGACTTCAACTGATCATCGACCAAACTGACAGTTCCGACTCTTTATCAACCGATTGAACAAACTTCACCGACTTATAGCCGGTGACCGATTAGTGTTCGGCCACTATTGATAAATAGCGAACGACTTAAGCTGACGGTATGACAGAATTATCAACCGACGGCCACGTCTACTACCAATGTATGGTCAGTTGATCTGCTCAACATGCCATAACCGTCACGAACGGTTATCCGCCGCATATCACGACGCAATTAGTGAAAATCAATGACCTACTATGTGATTATGGTCCGATAATTTAACGTCATAAAATACGAGACCACGTTCGACGGTTACAAGAACCTCATCTATAAAAAAAGGGTAAGTGAATAGTACGAATAAGCCACTTCTGGTCAGAGATCTGCTACTTTCTACATTCAAAGAAAACTACTGTTCACCAACTTTCTTCTCTAACTTAAGTAGGGTCTCTGCCGGACATCAATCTGATCCGTGTGGACGCTGTCTTGCAGGTGCTCGTTTCCGGTAATAGACGACGGAGAGTTGGCTGCAACACCACTAATTCATGAAAAAATTATAATACTAAATATGAAAAAAAAAGAGTTAGTTGTATTTGAAATTCCTCATCCATTTCATTAAAAACTCCAGCGGTGGGGGAAGAAAGATAAACAAAGCCTTTTATATTTCATTAAGATTGGGGATTATGAAACATAGAAACATAAGTCTAGATGATAGAAACAATAAATAAAAGCATTGGACAAAACAAGCTTGTTTAAAACATTTAATCTTAAAATAATACTTATTGGGCACAACATTTGCTTACTAAAGCCCACACATGATGACATATTCAACGATAAGACAGGCCGCTTTAGCCTCAATTTGAAGTTTCAAGTTTCTGTCCCCCTGGTTTCCATGAAATTGGTGCCAACTTTGAATTTTCCTTATTTACTTTTCTCTCCATACACCGAAAAGGAAGTCAATGAACTAGGCCACCCTCTGGATTCCCAAATCTTCTGTATGAAATTAAGAATAAGTGATATCTTGATTCCTCCACAAAGTTATGCGAGACACATTGTGAAAGGGTTGACCAAGATATCTTTTGCCAGATTCTCAGAAGTTAATAACTTATTCCAATGTTGCTTCTCTCAAAAGTTAGGATGAACTAATGGTAAACAGATAAAAATCTACATGCAACTTTTTCTCTCTCCCACACTATCTATTACATTTTTATTTTTATTAAATATATATTTTAAAAAAATAATTGAATCACAACCATTCATCAAGTGCTTCTTTTTCTTGAATAATATTTAAATATTCCACATGCTCCACACTTTCACAAGTTAATTTCTTCTAAGTTTTTTAACATAAAAATTAGTATTACATGACATCATGCACCAAGCATGGGGAAGATCTAAACTCAGTCTAGCAAAGAGAATTAGGTCAAAAACAGTCTCTATTTGTGTTCACGAATATGTTCTTGATTTATGTCACAAGAGAACGTGAATTGTCATTATACTAGATTTCTAATAATATTGTTTTTAATATATATATATATATATAATTTTATTTTATTATTATTATTTTTTAACAGCCCCAACCAAGTTAGAACTGACGCTACAAGGCCAGCAAGGCTGGAGACGTTCTGACTCCAATCACAAACCCCTCGCTGCCAGGGAGCCGATTTCGACGGCAGATCCTTTATCCGCATACAAATCCCGTGCGTACCATTTCATTTAACGCGTGGAGGCTCCTTTCCCCTTCTTTGGCAGGAAGGGGGCCTCGGAGAAGAAGAGTCGAGACGCAACTGGGAATGTAAATCCCCGGGATGCATGAGAGAAAATCTAGATTTATGGTTTCTTCCTGGATCCCTCCGAATCTCCCCATCTCTACCCAACTCCGATCAAATCCAAACCGATCCTTCTAGGATTCCTGGCGCCGCCATTTCTTCCGGCCTCTCGCTGACGTCCCCCGCCGATCTTGGCCGTCGATTCTGGGGTTCCGACGGGGTGAAGGATGTTCTCGCTGCAGAGCGACGCTCGCTTGCATCAACTGCCGCCGCCGCCGCCGCCGCAACAGCAGCAACCGCCGCCGTCTGTGGTGGCGACGCAGCTGCAGCAGCTCTTCGGGGCGAATGCGTCCGGCGGGCTAGGGTTCCACGGTGCCCCCATCGGGAGCGCCGATCTCGACGAGGCGTCATTCCCTCTGCAACTGCTCGATGACTCCGCCGATATCAAACCCTTGATCGCAAAACCACTCGAAGGTTTTTCTCTCCCTTTCTTTTGCTTTTTGTTCTTTCGAATCTTTCTGTTTTCTTCCTCACCACAATTCTTTCTGTATGATCGTTTTTTCCGGAATTATTGATATAGAGGAGGAGGAAAAACGACCTTTTCCGGCACGCTCTGATCGCTGATTTCTCTGGATCATTTTTTTCTATACCAAAAAAAAAGGAGATTTCTCTGGATCATTTTAAGAATTTGTAATATGGAAAAAAAGATTCTTTTTGGGGCTTGATATGAGAATGGAACATGTTGTTCCGACGATTGCTTAGGTAGGAAAAAAGAATTTGTATTTTCATTTTTGAAAAGATGCTTTTTTAGGGTGTAGTGATGATTGTTTTTGTTTTTAAATTGATGGTTTGATGCGTGATGACACTGACATGCACATGGTGCAGGCGATGAGGACGTGCATCTGGTGCTTGCTCATCAGAGTTATAAAGCGGGAGACTATAATCAGGCATTGGAACACTGCAATGCTATTTATAGGAAAAATCCAAAGCGCACTGATAATCTTCTTCTTCTTGGTGCAATCTATTATCAGGTTTGTTTTTATGATATTGAGGTTTTTTAGTTCATTTGGTTAATGATGTTGCTGTATATCTGTTGATTTGTGTTCATATTTTCTTTTTCTCTTGGACTCTAACAGTATCATGTGTTGTTTTAATGCATCTCATTCGGATTGATCTTATTTCTTAAGCTTATAGGGGGCTCATTCCTGTTCTTTCATTTCAGCTGCATGATTTCGACATGTGCATTGCGAAGAATCAGGAAGCTCTTGCAATTGATCCTCATTTTGCAGAGTGCTATGGAAACATGGCAAATGCTTGGAAGGTAGTCATTTTCTCTCTCTCTCTCTCTCTCCTTTTTTTTTTTTTTTTGTGAAGAGGGGGGGGGGGGGGCGTCCAAAACTGGATACTCCAGTGATGAAAAGGACTATTTAGCTAACTTTTGATGGTATATTGTTATCCATGATGATTTTGTATGGAGAAATGATATGCATATATCTTGGTGTAGGAGAAAGGCAATATTGATCTGGCAATTCGTTGTTATCTGATTGCTATTGAGGTATGCATTCTTCAATTCACGACTCTTTCATCCACTCATTTTTATTTAATATGATTTATTGTTATTGCTGTATGGAATTTCTCACACACACAATCATGCACACACGAGTGGTCTCACATATAAGAATGTAACTGTACAAGGCATAGCCCGTCTGTGGCTCAAGTATTACATACAAGCAAAGTTAAATAATTTGTGGTTACATATATCTGATTTGATGCCATATTTGTCGATAAGGGAGTCAGGCATTGGAGGAGTCTACCAAAAGTCTTGGAAGTGACAAATTCAGATACACTTTCTAATAATATTATGTTAAACATGTATCTTATGCATCGAAAACTTATTGCAAACTAATTAATCATTTTTTGGAAGCTGTGGAGCTCAATATGTTGCAATGCTTTCACTAATAAAACAAAATAGAATAAGGAACTAATTCGTGAAGATATAAAATTGTGAATGGTCACTAGAAAGCTGTCAATTTATAATCAGCATCATCAAGTTGAAACTTGAACAATTCTAAGAGCATGCTTTTTGAATGAATTAGGTGAAAACATAGGCATAACAAGTAACTACTTATTTTGGTTGAGCCCCAAAAAAAAATGAGGGGCTTAAAAAGGTGTAGAACCTGGAAAATGAGGTCCTGGAAAATTTCCAGAGGGTGGGAAACTTTGGAAATATTTAGTTCAACTAATATCCTGTATGATGACTTAATTAGTCTCCCCAGTATATACATACAAAAGATGCAAAAATAGAATGGTGCACTTGAAGGGTTTAGTCAAAGAATTTAAATAACTGATGATAAATCATATAGTTTGCATCGAGGGAGCAAGTGCAGTGGCGGGTTTCCACAGTTGGCTTGAGTTGAGTGCTTAGAGTTGGGGCGGCTGGACAGAAACTGCCAACTACCTATGTTTATCTGCTTTTGACAGCTGACACTGGCTAAGTTCATAGTCATTCATAAGAAAGGAAGAGAAGATATGGTTTGTTTGTCCATAAGAGCATTAGTTAAGGGTCTAACATGCATTATTGCTCCTCCATTTAGCATGGTATGGTTGATGGATGTGATAGGATTTATGTTGGTGCAGTTGAAGCCCAACACGGTAGGATTTATGGATGAGATTTCACTATAACAGTGTGGAGAAGGTTTGGAGAGGTTGATGGAATAGTTCCTCTCCAAATAATGTCAGCTTTTCTGAAACATAATTGTATGAGGTTTCTGGTATCTCAAGATGTAAGCGCAAGTATTTTCTTTTGTTTGTGAAATTGTATTTCTGTTTGCTAAAAATATTAAATAGATGTTATGCTTTACTTAATAATTAGCATAGTTTGTACCAAAATCTTCTTTCATTTGAGTTCAGTTCTTGACTGTTTTTCCTACATCATAACATAGTTTTCTCATGATAGAAGGGGAAAAATAAAAGTAGTATGGCATTATTATGTTGATATTGCATTTTGGGCATGGACTAAGACTCCCTAGCCATCCTAATTGATATTAGTTGGGACAGGTTGGTTTGCTGGCCGGTTTGGCTGGTACCAGTTAGAGTCTTACCATTTTGGTAAAAAGAGAGCTGTTGGCCCCCTGTTGCTGTTTTCTCTCTTTGCTTCAATTAGGAGAAGGGTTCAGACTTAGAGATAAAGAGAGGAAGAGGTAAAAGTAGTGTTGCATGGACACGGATATAAAAATCGGATTTGGACGTATATCCAGGTATCTTACTCAGCCAGAGGGAAAAAAGAAGTATGGGGATATTTAAGATAATCTATAAATTTAACTAAGTTTTATATTTGTACCTTTAAGCATTATTTGTTTAAGCATTAAAAGGAAGATGCTAAAAAGATATTGTTTGTTATGATCTTTCAGTATACATGTTTCTCATTCTTCAATTAACTTAAGGATATTAGCAAAACAATATTTTGCAAAGTTATTTTAATACCTACATACGTAACAAATCTCAAAAGAGAACTACTCACTCCTAATATGAAATTAGATGGTCAAACTCATTGTTGGAAGAGTTCAACTCTCTTTCAATCTTTACCAAAGGCTATGAAAGAACTTCATAAGTATTCAAGTATCTTACATATATCCGACTAGGATATGTATTCAACATCAAGGTCTGTTATCTTGGTACTAGTACCATACTTGTACATTACCAGTTCGATACAATATGGTACAGTAGGATCCCATACTGAAATAGCTCTTGAACCATTTTTTTTCACTTTTTATCTCAGTATAGCCTAAGTACGCCTCGGTACGGGGCGGTATAGGGCCTATATCGACCCTAATATGAGTTTCTTGCTAGTACAATACGATATGCCCCGAACTGGATGGTTCAAAGTGGTATGATAGTCTATGTTTGACATAGATTTTTGGAGCTAGATGCCATTGTCTAGATAAAGCTGGGCACAAGAGAGAAAAGAGAGGAAGGAGGGAGGCTTAGCCTAGATCCTGCTTGCCCTCTAGATTTTATTCAAACCACAGGTGTTGGTACCATTCTGGGCACCATACACCCCAATATTGAGTCAAAAATATCTTAAGGTTGCGTTTGTTTAAGTATCTTAAGGTTGCATTTGTTTAAGTATCTTAAGGTTGCGTTTGTTTCGGTAATAAATAATTCAGTTAGCAAAGCTAAATGAAGTAAGTTGGAGGGGAAAATGGAGTGTTAAACTATTCTACCTTTTCATAGAAGTAACTTATGCTTGGATTCGATGGGAGAATGGATTTGAAAGGCATAAAGTCAAGCATTTGTTCTGCGCCAACTTTTCAATAATTCCTGTTTTACCCTTTGGAAAAAGTAACTTAGCCTAGTTGATCAAATGAGTGTTGCTTAAAAATGGTGGAATAATTGGATTAATTCGTTCTAATCTCGCAACTAAATGTGGCCTAAAACACTTTAAACATTTGTTATGGATTCATTTAAAACAACAAAAAAAAAAGTGAAAAAAAAAAAGAAATGAAAAAAGCATCCCAATACTGTCTCGGGACACCAGACAATCCCAAGTTTCAGGATAGTAGCAGCTCAGTGTCATATTGACCTGGAACCAGACTTGTGTGATAGCTGGTATTAAGGATTTAAACTCTTGGTCACGATAAACTGAGAAATTACCCAAGGGATTTGCTTTGTTTGGATGATTGTTTGGGAATGCAGCTTCCTGCTGATCAGAGTACAGCCCATAGTATGCATTTAAAATATGTTCTATGTCAATATTTTGTTTGCAAGAAACTACCATGTGGTTTCTTTCATTTGTCATTTTTTCATCACTTCTTCTAGAATGGTTTTTGGGTCTCTCTTGCATCCTGGGGAATTCGAACATTTGTTTTCCTGCTTCGGTTTGACAAGGTGCATATTTGTATTGTAATGTGCCTGAATTTGCAAAACTGGTGGATGACAATATGTTGTTCATAATTTGTACCAAGATGTTACTATTTTACGTTACAAAACTTGGTTACCTGAAGTAATTAAAAGGGTAAGAATTGGTAGCTTGTTCCTACAACACTGTTTGGAGGATTTCTGGAGGCCATCTCTCCAGTCTTACAGGCTG
The DNA here is from genome assembly GCF_000442705.2 of Elaeis guineensis. Taxonomy (NCBI): domain Eukaryota; kingdom Viridiplantae; phylum Streptophyta; class Magnoliopsida; order Arecales; family Arecaceae; genus Elaeis; species Elaeis guineensis. The sequence goes on from NC_025999.2 coordinate 80,294,568, forward strand.
CTGCTTTATCTAGGAGATGTCTGTAGACATGTTTGCTCTCCAAAATGCAAGTTTATTGAAACATGGTATTGCTGTCAATTGAGAGTTTGCTTTTGACATGTGATATAAATGAACTGGGTAATATTAAGTGATTGTCATTCAGATCAACTTTGTTATATTATGCTGCTGGCATATTGCTGGTTTCAAGCTTAACATGGAACCTTCCCTTTTTTTTTTTTTTTGAATTTTAGTGATCTGGATAGACTCTCATGTGTTGTTGGCTCAATAATGGGATTACAATAGTCAGTACCATATTTATGTTTTAAGAGGAACAAGCACTGGTTTCACACTGTTATAATCTTGGTTGAAACTTTTTATGAATTCCAGTAATCTGGATACTCTTTTTCTCATGCTTTGTGGGAATACAGTGCTTGGCACTATATTGTGTTTTGAAAGGAACAAGTATTGATTCCATACTGAATCATGGTTGAAAGCAAACAGGTTTTCTATATTATGTTATCATTCTCTGCAGCATTCATGGGCTTAACCATTATTGAGATCTGATTGTATTCTTTTTTACTTATACGAACTGATTTGTTGTTAAATTTGTAATTTGGTCCTTGAATTTGACCACTTTCTTGATTGATTTTATAAATTATTTGAAGACATCTATATTCCAGAAAAGAACTTGTGCGAACAAGCCTGAGAGGGACTTGTTCTTTTTTGCAGGATGGACGCAAATAATTCTAGAATTATAGAGCATATGCATGCCTTATTTTTATGCTTTATTGTCATATATCTTCTGGGAACTTTTTTAATTATCAGATAGTCATTTGTTGCATATTGCAAGAAAATATATTTTTTTTTCTTTCTGCTAATATGTATTAATTTGTTGGTTTGTGCTGGTATTATGCCTTTGTAGCTCCGGCCCAATTTTTCTGATGCATGGTCAAATTTAGCTAGTGCATATACACGAAAAGGAAGACTTAATGAAGCAGCACAGTGCTGTCGCCAAGCTCTTGCACTTAATCCTCGTTTGGTAACTGATTTGTTTCCTTTTGTTTTGCTTTTTTTTCATTTTCATTTTATCTGGTCTACTTCTGATTTCGTGAAACTAGTATTTACCTCCTTCAAAATACAGGTTGATGCTCATAGCAACCTTGGAAATCTGATGAAGGCACAGGGACTAGTTCAAGAAGTAAGTTATCACAGATAATAATATTTTTGTAATTTTTTTTCTATTGTTTTTTTTTTTAAAATAATTTGTATACCTTATCCTTTATCAATTATTTTTTGTAAGGTAAAAAAAGAGAGAACATCAAGTTAAAATTACCCATCATTACAAACTTTTAAACTGTCATTCATTACCTGCTCTGCTGGCTGGGCATGTGTATGGTATATCTTTGATGGCATTGTACTTATGACTGTTTATATCTTCTACTTATTTGAATTAATTTTATTCTAGTGATTTATTCTGAAAGTTGAGGTGATAAGTGGACGTCTTTCAGCTTATAATAGAATCCTTGACTTTGACATCTGACAAGAACCAACTCAAAGTCATGCTTTCCATGGTGTACTTCCTAGCTGCTGGGACTCGTTGACTTTTAAAAGATTTTTCTCCTCTGATTTTTCAAGATAAAAACTTTCAATCTTATGTATCCTTTGTATTATCCATTACTGTTATATCATGGTGATGCACCTTTCGGTGCAAAAATTTTTGCTTCAACTTGTGTTTTATTTTATTTTATTTTATTTTATGCAGGCCTACAATTGCTATGTGGAGGCTCTACGCATACGACCTTCTTTTGCAATTGCTTGGTCCAATCTAGCTGGTCTCTTTATGGAGGCAGGAGATCTTAACAGAGCTCTTACGTACTACAAGGTAAGAGGACTTTTTTCTCCTTGCGTGATATTATTACAGTACATGCATTTGGTCTGGTCTGGAACTTTCCTTCCATTTCCTCCCAGTTCAAACAAGTAGATACTGGTACTTTGGTGAACATGCAATTGCCGTCTTTATGGAATATTGTGCAGAAAAATTTTAAGGCTTATCCCTTGTATATCTTGATCTCTCATTATGTCAGAGTTTCTTTCCATCATTTAAATGTGCTTTGGAAGTTGATCATTTTTGTGAATGGAAATAAGACAAAGCTCCCATATAGAAAAGGTGCTTATCAATTGTGATTGTGTAGAGATTCATACAAAATTGCGAAACTAAGAGTTGATAAATCACGAAAAATAGATTGTTGTGCCTCTTAAGCTTTGGTTTTTGTTATTTATTGGGCTTAAAGAAGTTTTTCAATCTCTTGGAGTGGTTTGAGATTTTATAACAAGCATCTTAGGCATTGAATCCATTACAAATATAAAACAGATAATAGGAAAGTATTTCCTGTGTATCTCAGCTTTTTCTAAGAAATGTGTTTGCGATGTGGGCTTCTTCAACATGTGGAAACATGATAGAATCCAGAAAAGTAGAATTATTTGAGAGCCTTGTTAAATTTCTGTATTATATTCCCTGCCCTGCGTGGCCCGCCACAATCTTTGGCTTTTTGATGTAGGCAGCAAACTTAAGGGCTTCTTCTCACTTATGAACAATTGCCTATGTTGGTATCTGTTTTTAGTGAAATTCTCTGATAAAGTTTTCACAAAGATATGTGCGATATAAAATTGGAAAGAAACCTTCAAGAAATTAAAGACATTGAATTTCTTACTTGTTGACTGTGTGAAGTTCACTATGGTGCTGGGTTCCTTTTGTTAATCCTTTTGAAGTCTGCTGTAAGTATAACTTTGCCCATTCCATGCGTACTTTTGAATCTTCAGTTGTCAATTCTTAGCATGTGATATTTGTACTTGTACTTACTACCCTTTGGTGTTCCTATGAACACTTTTGAGTGGTCTGATACTCCTAATGGCGATGTACTAAAGCTTTTGATCTTATTTAAGTTATGTTGGTGTAGCTTAATAAACTAATAAAATGTTCTTTTATATTTTGTATACTCCAGTACGACTGCTTCATAGAATGTCTTTAAAGATTCTGACAATTCTGTATATATGCTCAGGAAGCAGTTAAACTAAAGCCAACGTTTGCTGATGCCTACCTGAACCTTGGGAATGTGTACAAGGTAAGCCTTGATTTATGGTAAACATTGTCACGTTACAGCGACAGCAAGAGCCAGTATCAGGAGAAGTTTAAATATTTCTTTCCCTCTTTTGCTTTTTTCAGGCTTTAGGAATGCGTCAAGAGGCTATCATATGCTATCAGCATGCTATACAGGCACGCACAGACTATGCAACGGCTTATGGTGAGGACTTACCTCAAGATTCACAAAGTCATGTTAGTTGGCATGAAAACACACAGTTGTTTGTGTGGGTCAATATTAGAGGAACATTAGTCAATAAAATTAATCTTGGAAATTTTCTTTTTTACTAAAAAATTGCTTATACCAAACTTTTAGTGTAGCTGTAAATTCAGTTGTTAATTGCATAAATTGGCCTTCAGCTTTGTGGTCTCAAGTTCATGTTATTAAAGTTGAGAAAAATTTAAAGCTCAGGGTGCTACTTTAGTGCTCTTTTCACAGATATGGTAGTGAATGAGGGAGCAATAAGGTCAGTTGGGGTAGACATACCAAGGAGAAGAGACAGCTAGTATTCTCTAGCATATGAAATAACACAGTGGTGCATTACATATCTTATCAATCCGAATCTTCTCCTTGTTATGCATGAGTTGTCATCTTTTTAAATTAGAGGAGCAACAAATGTGTGCTTCCTGGAAAAATATGCTGAAGTGGATGCCGATTGTGTATATCATCAACGATATAGTGGAACGGACATATTTGCTGCAGGAAATCTTGCTAGTACATACTATGAACAAGGCCAACTGGATTTGGCAATTCTGCATTACAGACAAGCCATCAATTATGATTCAGCTTATGTGGAGGCATACAATAATCTGGTTAGTTTCACTGTCATGAATAAATTTTGTAATATGATCTTTTGAGCAGAGAATTCTTTGCAAACAAAAATACTTTTATTGACTTTCTATTTCTTACTAACAGGGGAATGCTCTGAAAGATGCTGGCAGAGTGGATGAGGCTATTAGTTGCTATCAGGTAACTTTGCTTCTTTCTTAGAAACTCAATTATTATTTCTTTTGATGTGTTCTTGTCACCTCTCTTCTGAGATATTTTCATTTTATTGATGAAGTCATGCCTTGCATTACAACGTAACCACCCACAAGCTCTTACAAACCTTGGGAACATACACATGGAATGGTGAGCTTTCATAAATGTTTGAAGTTGTTATGTGGAGAAAGTGTCTTAAGTTAACTAGAAATTTAACTAGAAATTACTCTGAACATGCAGGAACATGATGAGCGTAGCTGCTTCATATTACAAGGCAGCTATATCTGTTACTTCTGGATTATCTGCTCCCTTCAACAATTTAGCGGCGATCTACAAACAGCAGGTTTCTGTACTTCCTGATGTCATATTTAGTTTTTAAGAGATTTGGCGATTGATATTGCTATCTATATTTTTGCTTTATATCCACCTTGATTGCCATATGAAATTAACTGAGTTCCTGGATCCCTCTTTTGTCAATAACAGGGGAATTATGTTGAAGCCATAGCTTGCTACAATGAAGTCCTTCGTATAGATCCTTTGGCAGCTGATGGACTTGTCAATAGGGGAAACACATTCAAGGAGATTGGTAGAGTTAGTGAGGCAATTCAGGATTATATTCGGGCAGTGACTATCAGGCCAACTATGGCTGAAGCTCATGCAAATTTAGCTTCTGCTTACAAGGACACGTAATGACTTTTTTGAAATTTATTTATTTATCTTAACAGGTTTTATAGACTGTTTTTGTGTGTGTGTGTGTGTGTAAAGAAAAAAAAAAAATTCTGATACAGTTACTTGCGGGATCATTTGCAGTGCACATGTGGAAGCAGCTATTAAGAGTTACAAACAAGCATTGCTGCTACGTCCAGATTTTCCTGAAGCAACTTGCAATCTCCTGCACACCTTGCAGGTTAGAATAACATGGTTTCAACAAGCAATCTGAAATCAATAAAATGTTTTTTTTTTCCCTTGTTGCTTCCCATGGCAGTTCTAGGGGAGTTTTTGTTCTGTGAAATTTCATTGTGGGAGAAACCATTGGCAGATTGGTATTTGAAATAAAATGACTCTCACCTAGTAACTATCCACTAACCAATTCAGATATTAGTTAAACAAGTTTCTGAAAATTTTAGCATGCTAGAAGCTATCCAAGAAATCTAACTTAAGATCTATTGGTCCAGTATGTGCCACCTAACCCACTTTACCATGCTATGGAGTTAAGCATCTTATTAAGGGTCTAAGCTACTTTAGATGAAATTAGAATCACTTATGATCCAACATTAATTAGACAGGGAGCATAAGGTATACTCATTTGCTTTCCTTATCCGACTCCTTTTTTAAATATCATTGTGCAGTGTGTTTGCGATTGGGATGACAGGGCTAGCAGGTTTGCAGAAGTTGAGGGAATCATCAGAAAGCAGATAAAGGTGTTTTTTTTTTTTTTTTTTTTTTTTTGGTACATTAAAGGTTGTTAATCATGAAACCATCTTTTGTTTTGGACTCCTTTGTATGTGTTGGAATTGTTTTGTAACATGAATTTTACTGCTACTCTCTATACTTTCAGATGTCAGTTCTTCCAAGTGTGCAACCATTTCATGCTATAGCCTACCCAATTGATCCAATCCTTGCATTGGAAATTAGGTGACCTTTTTGATCTCTGAGATTATTATTTTTGTGTTTGACATTATCTCTGAACCTTCATGGATGTACTATATTTCTCTTTTTTGAATTTACCAAAATTTTCTGTCCAACTTTATAAAATATATCTGAAGCTGTGTCATCTTGTTTTCATTTCTAGCCGGAAATATGCAACACATTGCTCTTTAATTGCTTCTCGTTATGGACTCCCTGCCTTCAGACATCCCCTTCCTATTCCCGTGAAGGCTGAAGGCGGAAGTGGTAGACTCAGAGTGGGGTATGTCTTTTATACATTCTGCTTATTGGTTCCATGCAGTATTTGTGTTTCTTATTTAACTGTTAATGTTTGCAGGTATGTGAGCAGTGACTTTGGTAACCACCCCCTCTCGCATCTTATGGGCTCTGTATTTGGAATGCACAACAGAGAGAATGTTGAGGTTCACTTGATTTTCAGTGACCCTCCTTTCAATGACCGCTCTAATTTTGTCTCTCTGTATATATCATATTGACAAGCTCATTTTGCAGGTATTCTGTTATGCCTTAAGTCAAAATGATGGTAGCAAATGGAGGCAGCGTATCCAATCTGAAGCAGAGCATTTTGTCGATGTTTCTTCCATGTCATCTGATGTGGTTGCCAGAATAATCAATGAGGACAAAATACAGATCTTAATCAACCTTAATGGTTATACCAAGGTATTCTCTGATAGTTTTATAAAAAAGGACCTTTGGATGCCATTCTTCATTGTTAGCAACATTATAGTGTTGGCAATTCATGAATACCTTTAAAATATGTTTATATATCTGTGACGTTCGGTATATTTGTTTCTTTAGAAATTCTAAAAGTTCGGAGTTCAGAGTGCTTAAACAACATCCTTCAATTACTAGTAATTGGTCAAGTGCTCTTTGATCACATAGGTAGCCATTAAAAATATATAACTTTTTTTCTCTCCACATGACACAGTCTTAGGTTGTAGTTACCACTTGATTTGACTGTAGAAAATGGAGCCATGCCCAATGGCAGGTCCATTACTTTGCAGTAATCTCTGGAGTGGATTTCTAATCCTTTTTTTTTTTTGAAATATAACATGATTGCTGCAAACCTTAAGACTTGTATTCAGTATATCATTCTTTCAGGCTTCCATATGCTATCATTCTAAGTTATTTGCCAAATGTGATTTTTTTTTTTGTTACCAAGCTAGTTAGTTAAGATTGCTATGTGGTGATTCATTTGACTAAATATTCTTTTAATCGGTTGTCCAGAGTTTATTTCCTATTGTTACATAATATTAGTATTTTATATTTCTCTATTTATAATTATTTATGATGTTTGAAGGAGAAAGTATACATTCATATACTACTAACACGAAATACAGATAGTTGTTGCTTAAAACCTTTTAATATACTCTATGTTCAGAAAATGAAAAGCATATATTCTTTTCATATATTTTAGTATCAAAAGTGTATATTCTGGGGCAGGGATAGGAGTCAGAGTCATGCGGTGAAGCTTTCTCTGAAAAAATGTCAGTCTGAAAGTACCGTGCAAATATTGATGTCTTGAGATTGGGTAGGAATCAATAGCAAAGTAGAACAGTAATATTGACTCGTTTTGTATTTTCAAGCTTAATAGATAGTAAATCCACTTCATGGAATATATGTAGAAAACAGGGGAAGTTTAAAGTGTTGGATAAAATTGGAAATAGAAGCCTGCCTGGTGAAAATGTGGCTGATAGGTGTCAGGTACCCATGTAGGTGCCAACTTGGTGTTGGCCACCTCACCTGGTGTCTTACAAAACATTACATGCCTTGCAGTGGGGCTACCCAAGCACTTGGGTGGGACCAAGTAGGTGCCGAGGTGGCTGCCTGTGATAACCTTGGGTGCTTTCGTTTCTTGGAATCTCAAACTACTACTATGCTTGATGATTGACAAGAAGATTCTGTATTAAGGAGTGATCTAGATAAAAATAATAAATTGACCACATGCATGTGATGTCCTGCTCGGGGGATTTGATACCTTCCAGTTTTAGCAATGAAATGAAAACAGTGGCTGTTTAATTTTAGCGAAAGTCAGTTCTACGGTATTTTTTTTTTCTTTTTGGTAATGAATGACCGTTGTCATCTATTGCTTATTTAGCAACAGTTTTTCAGTGAAGTTTCAACTGCCATCTAGATATTCCAGTTGATTATTCTCCCATATTCATGTTACCCTTGAATATGTCCCCTCATGTTCTATATCATTTTCGTGATTCTGTTTTTCAGGGTGCAAGGAATGAAATTTTTGCCATGCAACCAGCACCAATCCAGGTCTCTTACATGGGCTTCCCAGGGACAACTGGTGCAACTTACATTGACTACTTGGTTACTGATGAGGTGCATAGATGTCCTCAACTTCTTATCATGCTTAGAAGTTGCTGTTTACCTTATGGTTTCCTTTTTCTTCCACGACAGTTTGTTTCTCCCACACGTTTCTCACATATTTACTCGGAAAAGCTTGTCCATCTTCCTCATTGTTATTTTGTGAATGACTACAAACAGGTAATATACAAATGATGTACAAACTGGTGCTTTATTGTTGTGTAGGAGACTTATTATAATGCTTTTTGTGAATATAATCTACAGCAAAATCGTGATGTTCTGGATCCAGTCTGTCAGCATAAGCGAGCGGATTATGGTCTACCTGAAGATAAATTTATTTTTGCATGTTTTAATCAGCTTTACAAGATGGACCCTGATATATTTAATACTTGGTAATGCTTTTAATCTATTACAGTGGCTGCATCTATCATTACAGTTGTTGTTTTGCTTCCCTTGTTATTAGTATTCAGGTTATATATTATATATTTAGTAGTTGGTAATGCGGGTATGTACCTGGACATTGTAGAGAAAGACAAATTCATCTATTTGGCGATTAAGTTTTCCTCATGCCTGCTGAGTAGCTGATTCTTATTGACACTTTCAGGTGCAATATTCTTAAGCGTGTTCCAAACAGTGCATTGTGGCTGCTGAGATTCCCAGCAGCTGGTGAAATGAGACTGCGTGCATGTAAGTTGTTTAGTTTCTAATTGTTGATGCTTCACAATATCCCAATGACAAACTTTTGTACTATTTCATATAAGTTTTTCATATGATATTGTTTCTAACACTGATAACCTTGCTTATGCAGATGCTGCTGCACGGGGAGTGAGACCTGATCAGATCATATTCACAGATGTTGCTATGAAGGATGAGCATATCAGACGCAGTGCTTTAGCAGATCTTTTTCTTGACACGTGAGCAATTTCTCTGAATGATTTTATGAAGTGTGCAATTTATTTGAAATATTAACTTTGCTATGCTGATAAATATATGTTTTGAATGGGCAGGCCCCTGTGCAATGGCCACACAACAGGAACAGATATATTATGGGCTGGCTTGCCCATGATAACACTTCCTCTGGAAAAAATGGCCACGAGGGTTGCTGGTTCGTTGTGTCTAGCCACTGGAGTTGGGGAAGAGATGGTTGTTAGCAGGTAACTTCTATATTGCATCTTCTGGTTCTTGTTGTTTGTAAAGTGACTACTGTACTTCATGCTATTTCTTGTATTTCTTCTAGCCTGAAAGAATATGAAGAAAAGGCGGTGGCTTTGGCTGAAAATCCTGCAAAGCTTCAAGCTCTTACCAATAAACTTAAGGCAGCACGAATGACCTGTCCTTTGTTTGACACAGCCAGATGGGTGAGTTAATATGCTACTTTGTCGGTCATCAAATGTTTGTTTATTTTTCCCTCTTGCCTGGAGCATCTTACATGTCCATCTTAGATATGTGATGGCTATCTATGCATGTGTTTGTATGCACAAACACCAAGACATGCTTGCAACATATGCTACAGTTGTAAGTGATGAGGAGACAAAATACTGAATGATTTCAAATACTTACAGGTGCACAATCTGGAGAGGGCTTACTTCAAAATGTGGAATCTGTACTGCTCTGGTAGACATCCACAGCCCTTCAAAGTGACAGAACATGATGCCGAATTCCCATATGACAGATAGTCTCGTAGAGGAGGCCTTGTAAATAGTTAAAGAGTTTCAGCATACCATAAGAAATGTTGTTGTAGTTGATTCTCCAAATGATGCACTGGGATGTGTTTGCACATCCATGGTGTGGAAGGAGGGCAAGGATTGTCTTAGGTTTTGCCCTTTCCAATGAACGATATACCTTAAAGTGTTGTTGCTGTTGGGGGTGAGATAAGCCTCGACCATTTAGTTCAGTCTATACATCTAAATTTAACATGTGGAGTATCTATAGAAAGCAGGAGGTATATTTGAAGGATATTGTCATTACCCAGTATCTAAAATTTAACATTGATAATTAAGTATATTTTGTTACGCTTGCAATTATGTTTACTTGATAATGGAAGATGAGCATGCCAGTGTTACCATGATTTTTTCAAATAATCTCCAAAGAGCTTCCCAGGAAAAGGGTGGCTGGCAAACACTGGGAAGTTTCTTATCCAAAAAAAAAGGTTCAGAAACATTGAGGACGTTGATAAGCTGCACCTGCATGAAGTCAGAGCAATGCAGATGTGGTCAGAAAAAGAGTCTTGGTGCTGTTTGTTTTAAGACATGCGGGTGGAGCCCCTTGTTTTTGTGCTGGTGCACGTGGCACCTTGTTTAGACTGTCTTTCTTCCTGTTGTGAATGTAGGGAATTTAAGATTCAAATTGAATTTTTAGAATGAGATACATGCACAATTTAGCTTCTACTTCCAGTGAGTACATATTCTTTTTTTCAGCAAGGGACTGTTCTTTTGAGGGTAAAAAAAAATAATCTAAGAATCTATATTTTTTTGAATAAATATTTTTTAAATAATATTTAAAAAATAATTTATTTATATTTTTTTATATATTAAAAAATGAATCAATTAGCTTCTTGAATAAATTATTAAAATATATCTATATTTTCATGATATTTTTTATTATATAAATATTATTATATATAATAATATTTATACAATATATATTATATATTATACTATAATATATTATATTTATGTTTTATAATATATAATATATATTCATAAATATGGATAATATATGTTATATATATAATATAATATAATATAATAATCTAAATGATATAAATAAAATAAAATATATTGTGATATAGTATATAATATCAATATATATTAAAATAATATGATATTATATTATATTTTTATTATAATAATATAATATATTAATATTATACTAAAATAAGATATTATATTATAATATTTTATTATTATAATAATATATTACATTAAAATAATAAAATATTATTATTTGATTATAATATAATATTATATTATATATAAGATAGTATTATATATTATTATAGAGTTACAGGTATGATAGGAATGAAATAAAAAAATTATTTTTTTTAGTTGATAAAAAAATAATTTATTCATCTTTAAGTAAGATTTTTTTTTCATTTCATGAGTACATGCTATTTATAAGAAATAATTTATTCATCTAGAGCATTATGAGAACAAGGATAAATTAAATAATTGAATAATTGAATAATTTTTTATGATATTTATTCATTAAAAATTAAGCTCTAAATGGCTCATTTTTAACAAGAAAGGTTCGATCATTTGATCTTAAAATCATTTTGTTGGAAGAAACCTAGAATCTCAAACGGATATTAGAAGTTAGAACCCGATCATTTCAATATCGATATAGCTATCATTTTTTTAAAAAACAAAAAACGTATTCATTTTTTAGAACCATAATAAGTACTTGCTATAACATATTAAAACAATTTTTGCAATCATATGCTAGAACGTTATTACATCATGTGCATCACAACGAGGGAGATGGCTCGAAACATCCTCGGCCCACAGATTACGGGGCAGGATAAGTCAATCGAAGAGAGGTGTGCCAGAAGAGAAGCAGAAGAGTCCAAACGAGGGGCCATGCGAAGCGTCCACGCCACCCCGAAACGCGATTTACGTTTCCGATATCGTCGTTATTCCTCATAACGGCATCCTCCTCTCTCTCTCCCTTTATCTACTCCCGCTTTCCACTTTCCCTTTGTTCCCACAAGCCCACATTCCTCCTCTCTTTCGCCATGGCTTCCTCCTCTTGTTGTATCCTTTTCTTCCTCCTCGCTGTTGCTTCCTCCCCCACGGCCTTCCAATTGGTCGGCGGCGACGGCCGGAAGGTCGGCGGCCGGACGGAAGTGCCGCATGTGGAGTCCGACAAGGAGGTGCAGGACCTCGGGCTCTTCTGCGTCGAGGAGTACAACCAACGCCTCCACGGTGGTCGAAGTGAGGCACTGACATTCTTGCGGGTGGTGGCGGCAGAGCGCCAGGTGGTGTCCGGGATCAAGTACTATCTAAAGATCGCCGCCCGGGACGGCCGCGAGCGGACGTTCGACGCCATCGTCGTCGTCAAGCCATGGCTCAAGTCCCGATCGCTCCTCTCCTTCACGCCCTCCGCCCATTACTGAGATCCCGGCCATCGCAGCTTCGTCTTGAATAAATCGTCTGTTTATTTGTCGGAACAAACCAAAAAGAAAAATGTTTGAGCTTGAGCTAGGATGTGTCCGTTCCTTTCTATTTTTCTTTTTCTAGTTTCTTTTTTTTTTTGGCATGCAACTTTTCGTGGCTAATATTTAAAGGTTAATGGTTCTACGTATCTAACAATCCTTTGCTAATGGTTTAACTCGATCGTTAATTATCAGTTTGATGGGACTTGGATTCTGCATACGCTCGGAGTTGATTTTTCGTCAACCAGAAGTCCGTCTTTTCTGGTCTCTTTAGGACCGCAAGCTGAGGCCATCAAGCTTGGTTGACGTAAAAGGGAATATATGGTATATGATGAGGGAAAAAAAAAAAGAAAATAATTGGTTCACGTCAAGAATTGACAAAAAAAAAAAAGGGAAAAAAGAGAAGCATACTTCGAGATTAAGAAAAAGGATTTGGAATGAAAACATTTCTTTCTATTTCTCGAGACTGGTTGAAGAGATCAGGAAAGAATGACCAAAAATCATCTCTGCATTTTTCTTCTCACTGAGGGATTTTAAATTTTTCTACCATTTCTGGTCTTCTTTAATTTCCAGTCAAGGAAGCGAAGAGATTTCTTCTCCCCTAATCAATGGAAGATTGATCAAATAATGAATTTCCTTGTAAAATTCTATTTTTCTTTTTTTTTGGGGGGGGTGGGGTGGGGATGGATCTGGATGGACAAACCATGGAAGAGCAATGCATTCTGTGACAGTGAAATTGTCAACACCCTATTGGTGTGTAAATTTGAACATGAAGTTGCCAGCCCTCCATCCACTGATAAGACTTTCAAGGCAGAAATAGAACAAGAGACCATGCCCTCAGCATGATAAAACTTCCAAGGCAGGCCCTATGATCCTTTTAAAGAAGATCCAACCACCAACTTAAGCTTGCAGACTGAGGAGCAAGTCACGTAGGTAGACTTGGGCCTACACATAGCTCGCCCTTCGCAAGCGAATATTTTTTAAGCACGGCATGATAGATCTCGACCCCAAGGATTCACATTCAGCTTAAATAGCTCATGAACAACATAGCTTATTAAGTGCCATCCAAAGGTTCGGTCACACAATACGCTCATAACCGGCTATTCACAAGGTTATGTCAGTCACGTTTAATATTATTCTAGTGAAATACAACCTAGAATAAGCTTCTCCTCGGCAAAAGCATGGTATAGACTCCAACATGAGTCTACGTATCTGATATCTAGAGTTCAGAAATATACTAAATAAGTATCATTACCTCTGATATGGTTAAATTGCATTTCAAAATTTTAATGAATCATAAATTTTGAGGCTCAACCTCCAAATCCTCCAAAAAAAAAAAAAAAAAAAAAAAGCTATAGATAGAAAATTTTGAAAACTTGGGGCGTAACCAGCAAATTTAAAAGAACTCCACTTAAGCAGCAGCACCTGCACCACCCTTACCTTCTTCTTCTGGATCTTCTTCATGTAAAACTCAAGCTCCTTACCTTCTAATATGCATCTGTGGTGCCACAGCAGAGGTGAGTTGAGAGACATAAGCATCGCTGGGTGGCGGAAAGGAGAGAGATACCAGTTATGCTACAGAATAGCTTCTACATACCCATCAGCTCTGCCGCAGACCAACACTAATAAGGTAGCAAATCCCAAGATTGTGCTCTGGATTTTATAGAATATATTTCACCACACTAAAATTCAGGTGTTTGAAGTGTTACAGCTTGCTTTAAACTGCTTCAACTCAGAGCACCTTGAAACCTAGGAGTTTGAACATACCATCAAATATACAAACTGAATGGTATAACCGTAACTAATCAAATCTTAGATGTGAATTGTCAACCATGCTAATACTATTTCTAACAATTATCTATCTGTGAATGGAATAGTCAAAGAAAAAAGTTATAGATAGGAAAAGGAAAAAAGATTAACAAGAAAAGGTTGTACAATGCACCCAGATATATCTGCGACTGCTGACAAGCCTATCCCACCATCTGAGAGTACTGTAATAAACTATTGTGAGGGGGACAACACACATACAAGCAAAATTAAATCTTATACCACTTCATCTGTGAAGTGTTAACACATGGAGTGCCCAAAGCAGTGGATCAAGACTTTTCATGAGAACAGAACCATTACTCATTCCAACTCATCAAATAATGGATATATGGTTCATCCTAGTTATAAAAATATTACTTGGCATCCATGAAAATTATCATATAAATGATTTTACGTACATATGATACGATGTGAGTTATATTGTATGATATGAATATGAAAGCCCATAATCAGGAAAACCTATGTGGCCGGTAATCAACTATTGGACATTCATAAACATCTCATTCAAAGCCAACCATGAATCTTAATAGAATCCATCACAAGATGAATCTAAAATGTTCAAATGGATTTGCAAATCATGAGTTCTTTTAATTAACATCAACTATCAAAGTGTAAAAACTCTCATTCACTTTGGCAAAATCCAAGGAGGCGTTAATGAAGTGAGCAACACCAGCATTACAACTGGAGATATTTGGGCAAAACAAAAAGACTTTAAAGCGAGAAAGAACACACCAGACTATACATATTGGAACAAGAGAGTTTTTAAACTGAAGCATCCATGGCAAGTTATGGTTGGTTTTAATTCATCAATTAAAGACACAATAGGACTTGAAATTAAGCAATGTATTATGCTACCTTGAAAAGTTCTAGAAAGAGAGGCTTGATGCATGTTACGATCAGGGTATTGCATGTAAGCTATGGGAAAAATCAGAAAACATATTAGGCTTGCACCCAAATTGGATTTGCTAATGAGAGGATGTCAATGAGACATAAACACATGCCGAAGAGAGAAAGGGAAGTGTTTCAGACATTTAATACAAGCCATATGTAATGAATCAGTAGACAAACTTGCATTGATCTAGCAGTTGATTGAAGCGGAATGTGATTGCAAAACAAGAATCATTAAGATAACAAAAAGTTATCTGTAAATGAAAATGGAGATACCATATATGGTGTAAAAGCATGTTACTGATGACATGTCGATGGAATTCCAAGAAGGATATGTTGAAAAACTTGTACATAAACTATAAACTGAACACAGAAACCTAGCATAGAGGCTAGCATGGGTGACAAGGAGACAGATACAATTAATAAAAAACATGTAACTTCGGTGCAACACTGATCCAATAAACAAGACCAGAATTTCTTTTCCAGGTTCCACAGTTGTCCAGCTATAGTGCATCAAACTCCTCAAAAAAGCACCACCTTCGGCACTGAAGCTAAGGCCAGGGACATAATATGCAACCATAAAGTTCTGCAGAATCATCGAATTCACACAAATTTATAAAATTAAATTCATCAGTTGGTTCCATCAAATACAGGGGCATTTCAGTATGATTAAAATTTTTGGGAAAAATACAAGACCACAAAAATTAACAAACATTGCTAAATTATAGAGGATTTCTTATAAAGTGTAGAATATATTAAGTCTAAGATGCGATTGCTTGTTTCTAGAGCAGGAATGGAGTTAACCTAATTATAGATCCTGATGGCTACATATTACACTGCAGTGTTTCTTTTACTTCTTATCATCCAGGTCCTATGAGAAATACTTTATGAAGTTTTGTTTGAGTTGAAATATGTAAAAGCAACCTGCATTTCTTGATATATTTCCTTTTTCACATAGGTCACTGTAGATAATTCAAAGAAGGGAACAGACATAGGAATTACAACAAGGATGAAGTTGGCGTGAAATTAGAATAAATAACATAACTAGCCTTTTCTGGATGGGTCATGGTTGTCCAATTGTCATGCATTTTATTCCTCAAGATATGGCACCTTTACCCTTGAGGTCAATGATGTGCCCTAATATACAACTAACGTAACCAATGGAATCAGGACATGAACAAGTAGACAACCAACTATTTTGTTCACTATTTTCAACTGTTTGGTAGGCTTTGATCACATACAAAGACATTCACCAATGAAAAGGCTTTTGAAGCAGACAAGATTACAATGATCAACATTTCCTACTACAACAAAGAGACTACGGAAAAATTCATATCTCAACAATGAGATAAGATAGCTTATCTCGTATGCCAACAAATACTAAATTAAATGGTAGAATCATCTTGACAAGCTAGTAAATTTAGGTACTTCATGGAACTTCATATAGGATACAAACAAACTTAATATACCTTTGTTCCTAAATAGAACTACATGAAGTCATTTCACGTGCACAGAATATGCATTTATAAAGAGCTACATGGTGGGGTGATTTAATTTAATAGGATGCCAAGTTTTAAGAGTTGTACCCAAGTATTATCTCATGAGGAGTGATTTTGATGTCATAATAAAGATACCCAGACACAACTATCTTTGCATGCATCTGAGCTATCATTGCAGATTATTCTGTTTCAGAACCCAGGTAGTCCTGTGGACAGTGCGAATGGCTCGCAAGTGCTATCTTTAGTGAGCACAGGTGTATTATTTCAGTGGTGAACATGTCTTCTTCCTCAGGCTATCATCATAGGTGCATAACAAAAGACAAGCTTGAGACTTTAGTTCCGTCTCAGTGCTTTCAGGTTCAGTGAGCTCATTAGACAATGACCACAAAAAGCGTGACTTGCTAGATGGCATATCATTTTACGAACTCTCTACTTCAGATTAATCTACCACAGAGGGAATTTTCGATGTCCCAATCACTAGGTGCCAAATAACCTATATCCAACCAGCAGCAAAAATTCCATATCTGGCCATCCCAAGCAAAAGCCTAGTTATAGTCATATTTTAGAAACTGCAATTGAATCTGCTTCAACAAAGTCTGATGCAATCTCAAGATCCAAAGCAGACAAGAAGAGTGAGAATAAAGTGCACAAACTAGTTTTAGGTAGCAAAAACCAGAAGCATGAACCTGTCAAAAATAAAACTGGAAATCAAAATTTTGGGGGGAAAATCAACTAATCAACTGTAAAAACAGATGGTCAAACTTCATCAATCAAACGCCAATGACGGAATTAGAAAACAAGGTGGACATATAGTCATACAATCTCTAAAGTCATACGGAATTAATATATACAAAAAAATAACAATATCTAAGGTGCATTCAACAGATGCAGCTCTTAATGGGCAATACTAAAACACAGAGAAGAAATCGCAAGAGCTACCTCAGTTGCTTCCTTCTTGGCAGCAAGGGTCTTCTTCTTCCTTCCAATCTCGACACCATAATGCTGGAGGTACCACTGCTTGAAGGGAGCAGCATCAACCTGCACGATAGCGCTCTTCACAAGAGTCTGCGTCCTAACGAGCTCATTGTTGGAGGCATTGTACACCACATCAAGGACACGGGTCTTGCGAGTCACGGC
Organism: Elaeis guineensis; assembly: GCF_000442705.2. Taxonomy (NCBI): domain Eukaryota; kingdom Viridiplantae; phylum Streptophyta; class Magnoliopsida; order Arecales; family Arecaceae; genus Elaeis; species Elaeis guineensis. Next base: position 80,312,156 of record NC_025999.2, read on the forward strand.
CTCGCTTCCCCACGAGTAGTTCCCAGTGTCCAATCGGAGGGCCCTCCACTTCACGTTGCCTCCCCTCACCCGAACCCTCCTCACTGTCTTGTTGCTCGACAACTTCGTGTTTGCCGGCCGCCGGCCCAACTCATACCTTTTCAGCAAAAGGAGGAGAAAAACCCAAAAAAAATCATCACCAACGAATCAAAGTGGAAACTTTTACCACAATAACTGATGAATCGAAGAAGATAACATACAGTGCTTCGACTAGAACCTATTCTACATTAAAAAGAAAGAAAGAAACTTTAAACATCTCATAGAAAACGCACAAAAATCAGAAAAGAAAAAAAAATAAATCGTTTTCCATTTTCTTTCAAACAGATTTGTAGTTCAGACAAAGCAATCAACATATAACACGCGAGGGTTCTACGATTGGATGTCTAAGGCCGATAAATCGACGGAGTCGGAAATAGGGTTTCGGACGAAAAAGGAAATAGAGGGAAGAAAGAGGGGGCTTGTTTTCTCTTCTTCCTCCAGGCCTTCTTCCCTCCGGTGGCGCGCCTCTTGTGCATGGAGTCCCGAGAGATACCTGCGGGCACGAAGAGAAAACGCCATGGGAGTGAGCTAGCGTGAGGAATAGAAGCATATTGGATTTTTCCCGATCGATAGAAACGAATCTGGAGAGAAATCTAAGGTTTCTACCCATTTGGCCAGCGCGCCGGCGACGACGAGAGTTGTTCTAGCCGTAAAATGATGTCAGAGGCGTCACTAGGACGAAGGGTATTCTCGTCATTTAAGTGCAACAATATTTTGGCATTGTTTATATAACCCCCTGGAAAACTTGAATGTTTAGTTTGTCCACTAAAATTATATGGTTCTTAATATTACAATTAACCCTTCTTTTTTTTTTTTTTTTTTGGGTACGGAACCCTTCAAATTCTTTTCTTGTAGGTGGTGCAGAAAACATATCAATACTTCAGTCAAGGTTCATGAGGTCGACCCATTAATCCATGTTATCGTGGTTACCAAACAAAAGCCATTTCCATAAATAAATCAATTAGTCATATATTAAAATAGAAAATATTTTAAAAATTAAAAATTATTTAAAAAATGAAAAGAATATAAAAATAAGGAATAGAATAATAATTTTGTTGTGTATAATATTCATGAGGTAGTGGGTGGCACTCTCAAATGCATTAAAATCAATCCCAAAATTTAATTTATTAGCTAAATAGATCTATAAGTATAAAAGCGCTACTAAAGTCATTAACCTATCTAATATGGATCTATTTTTCAATATGCTTGAGCTCTAAAAACATGGATGAGATTAGAATATTATGGTTGATAATTTATAAAAAAAAAATTCGAGAGAGAAGAAGAGAAAATAAAAAAAATAAAATAAAATAAAAAAAGCAAAAATTTTTGTTAAGCTTGCCCCTCAAACAAATCTAGCATTGGCACAAAATGATCAACCAAGACCTATTTCACCCACTCCTCCTCTGGAGCACCTAGTTAGCATCATCATAAAAAATGGGCCTTGCAGCCTGTAGATGAACTTAGAGAAACCAAGAGAGATGCTGGAAAATCTTAGTTATACATTTATTATATGTCAATTAGGAAAAAAAAAAAAATAAGAAAAAATATCTCATAAAATAGAAGAGGATTTTTATATGATGATAAGTACATAAATTTATTTATAAAAATTATTTTTATTTTTTAAAAATTAATATTTTTTTATATATTTTGTAAGAAAAAGATGCATCAATACGAAGAATTCGATCAGCAGGTTTAAATTAATAGGATCAAAAATAAAATTAAAATAAATTTAAATTTAAAATTGAAAGTTGATTCGGTCCAATTCGTAAGTTGATGGACCATCATGGACCACTTGGTCCATAAAAGATTGGTGAGCCGTAAAATGCTACAGTAAACTTTTCACGTGGCTCAGGATAATTGGGATGTGGGAGCTGGGGCATTGAATGCACGATGTTGAGATGGGTTTACGCAAAAAGAAAAAAAAAAAAATATATATATATATATATAATAATAAAAGGCCGTTGAGCTCTTGCATGGGTCGCACTGTTGGCGGCTTCACGGGTGACTGGAATTCAAACTCGGTTCGCCTGGGTGCGTGGGGTCCATGAAGTTGACTGGAGTGTGATTCGAACGGGTCACGGGCTTGCACGCAAGAAAATGGCTAGCTGGATGCTGGATGCGAGCGAGGAACCAAGCATTCACGCGAAGGAACGTAGCCGTACGAAAATAATATTTAAAATTTTTTAATTTTATATATAAATAAATTAAAAAAATTAATATTTATAAATAAAATTTAATATTTCTATTCTTAAATATTTTTCTCTTCACATCATAATTTTTATAGAAAATCTGTGTGACAGACAGACTACCAATCTTTTAAATCTTTTTAGCCATCTTATTCTCAATTCCTTCCACCCTTCCAATACATGAGAAAGAAGTCAGCCAGGGTGAGATCGGCCCCAACCAAGAGAGGGAGAGAAGTCAGATTCTATAAGAGAGTTTTATTTTATTTTCTGTTCAAACTTCAAGTCTCATTAATGACTTAGGAGCAAAAAATTTTTGTATCAGAATTTTTATTCAGCAAGAAATTATTTGCTCTTTTTTTATTTAATTTTATAATTTTAAATTCTATAATAGAGTAGTTTAAATTTTTGTATCTTTTAATTCTGTAATTTTAATTTTCACAAGTTAAATTCTAGCAAGTAGAATTAGATTTTATTTTATTTTATTTTTTTTGGACTTCAAATCAACTATGTTTGGCTAAGCAATCCTTCTGAGATTTGCGATGAAGCTAGACCTTTCTCCTTTGAATTTTTTTTTCGAACTTTTAATTTTTAGAGTCCTTCTTCCTTCATCTCTCTTGCCAAAAGACTTAATAGCTATCGTTGGATCAGAATCCCTTCATAGGCCATACTTGATTCAGTACAAGAGGAGATAATTGGTAGAAGACTTACAAATTTCTAAACCCTTTCTTCTCTTTTCTTGTGAAAATTTTGATGGATTATAGTTGGGTCATAATCCCTTCATAGTCCATACTTGGGTAACACAAGAGAAGTGAAGAAAGAAAGAATCTTTTAATTAGGGTGAAACGAAATGCTTGATGGATCATAATTGAGTTAAATCTCTTTATGATCCATGCTTGTTCATATTTTATACCTTAATTAAGGGAGGTTATAAGAAAAACCATAGAAAGGCTCTCTAATTCATTGGTCTAATGGATTCAAAGGTCATAGATCTTTTGGATTATTTATCTTTATAATTAATTAATTTATCATTTTGATAGTATGTAATTCAACAAACAATCTCTCTTTTTTTTCTTTAAAGCTCGCTGAGCAAGTATTTGCATATAGTTTAAAACTCAATTCCTCATGGGATCGATCCGTACTCGTCGGACGTACTACATTACACACCGTGTGCTTGCAGTAAATTTAAGACACATCAAATTTTTAACATCGTTGCTGGAGAATTGACGTGTTTAAATTATATTTCAAATTCTTATTCTTCGTACTTTAAATTTTAGTTATAGTAATTTTTTTTATCTTTTTTTAATTATTTTAGTCAAATCAAAATTTGCTCTCACATAAGGTTGTCCTGACGTAACAAGAAGTTACATTGTATGATTGTCCTAGGATAGATTTTGATTTGCATCAAAAAAAAATTTATTACCTTTAATTCTTAGATTTCTCTTTTAATTACTGCTTTATTTGCTTAGTTGATTTTCTGCTTTTAATATAAATTAGAATTCTCGTATTATATTTAGATCACATAAGTTTTTTTTTTAATTAGCTGATTTAATTTTTTTTAGTTGGATCTCTTTATTTCTTTCAAAACTCACTAATGTATTCAAAATTTAATATTTATTTTAGTTTATGTAATTAGATTAACATACAAAAATACTAATCATATAAGATTTAACTAATATAAAGAAATACTTAAACTTTAAAAATCTTTCACTTTATTTCGTCATCTTTTTTTCTTGCATTATATTTTCATAATATATCTTAAGAAATCATCCATTAATCAGATAAAATGGAGATTTGATCATCCTTTCTTAGTCCACAAATCACTTCCTTGCATCTACATAATCTAACCCTTAAATAAAATTGATTAGACGCCAGTCCTAGGGACATCCGAGCTCATTAGGACAAGAAAACCCCATAGTTGGATCAGGTTCAAGTTGGTTAGCCTATCAGTGTCTAGGAAAGTGGTTCACAAACTACGTTCTGAAGAAAAGTAGTTATCTAATTAGGTCCGTTGTGAAAGTATAGAGAGCCTCTCACCAATCTTACACTTATCTGACTGATTCAGTTAGTTGATTGCGAATTTGGAGGGCTCGAAGACAACCTTGATAGTTAGAAGTTGTCTAAAATTAAGATAATCCTATATAGAGTTTTAATTTATTTGATAACTTGCTTGTTTTTAAAAATTAAATCTAACTAAAACTCTCTCATCTATTAGTCTCATCTCTAGAACTCTTCTTCTTCTCTCTTTTGCTCTCATATATTAAAATAAAAAAAAAAAAAAAAATTTACTGAAATAAAACAATGATTGCTAGATACAATCTCAAGCCTACAAGCCTATAAGTCACTGAGAAAGAAATGAATTTCAATAGACAACCTAGAACCCTACTAGACCTGTGTTATTCGATTAGGTCTATCCAACCGTCTAGAATTAGATCCTCCACTAATAATTTTATAATTGGCCCTCAAATGATTAACATACATCCTACATTCACTGAAATTGAAGATGCATATGTTTATTCAAGGGAGTTTAAAGACACTAGAATTGTAACTTTGACAAATGAAATTGAAGTCTTAGAATTCGAAAGACATATCTAATTTAATCAAGTGCCAGCACCCATGTGCATTGGATGTAATGCACCAGATCATGTTGTGGAGGAGTGTTCTTATTTGATGAATCCAACCCAAATTGAGTTAATACAGGAGAGTACATTCAATGAAAGCTACATAAATGAATCTTATGCACCAACCTATAACTCAGGGTCAAAAATCATTTCAATTTTATATGGTCATAAGATACAACACTAGGAGCCCACAATTTTTATCAACCCTATTTAAGGTCCAACCAAATACTAAATGATCAATCAGGTTTAGATCCTGAGGAAGGAGTCAACACATTAGAAAAGAGTTTAGATATCTTAGCGCAATCAACTTCAGACATTAAAAATGCTCTCAATAATTTCATGCAAACCACTGACCAATTATTTAAACAATTGGACCAATCAACTATAGTGGTTAATAAACTAGAAGAGGATAGATTACCAAGCCAACTAAGGTTGAACCTAGAGCTCAAAATGGTCTAGAACTTAAAGCCCAGTTCGATCAGTTGAGAACATTCAGGTCTGAGGAACTGGAGGAGATACTCGAAGCTGATAATAATAATGAAGTATCCACATCTAGTGACCATTACACTTAGCTAAAACTAAAATTAGTTGTTGAACCCCTTATAACACTGGTTAAACCTCTCTTTAAAAAGGAAGAGGCAACAATAGGAGATCTAGAAATACTCCCTTAGCACATCAAGTACATAGATCTAGATTTCTTAAAACTCCGACTAGTACTTAAGTTAAACCTAGATCTAATTATAGAGAAAAAATGTTAGTTATCAGGAGAATGAGTCACATAATGATCTCAAGTAGAAAATATCTTAAGGAAGAGCCCGAATCACATAGAGAATTACAGATCCATGTTAAGATTCGGATAGGAATAGGATAGGCACTCTTTTAGCACCTGACTGAAGATGTTAAACTTAGCATTTTTGGGAGGCAACCCAATCTCTTAGATATAGCCTTAATAAAAATCATCGTCTTAATAAAAGTCTGGCTAAAGATGTTAAACTTAGCGCTTCTAGGAGGCAACCTAATTTCTTTAAACTAATATATTTTTTATTGAATAAACAGAGATACCAATCTTCGGATTTCGGACTTTCAAATCAATATCGCACCAAATCACTTTCAACAAAGAATACATATTCATCAGGTGACATCTTTCTTTTTTTTTTCTTGTATTGTATTTTTTTCTTCTTTCATTAGAGATAATGATATTTAAATTGAGAGATAGAAAAAATTTTCTATAAATATTTTTAAAAAAATTTGAAAAATATATCTCTTGAAAATATTTGAAATTAAAAAAATTAATTTTGAATAAAATATATTTCAAGAAAAAAAAAATAAGCAAAATAGGCTAAGAAAAGAATAATAAGAGTTAGAAAGTATTTGCTAATAACTGTAGCGAGTTAAGGAGTAGAATAGTTGAGCAGACTTTTAGCAGCTTACTTAGATCACCTAAAGACTATTAGCACTTCTAACTACATATGCACACTAACAAAGCAAAATAGGTACTGATTATAAAGTCAACTGAGGATTCAATTATCACTTAAAATTGATGATTGATATACACTCCAATCAAAAATTTGAATTTGAGAAAAGAGCTATCCACCAAAAATAAAAGTGTAAAATACAGAGTATACGTGAATTACTTTAAGCTTAGTAATTGAATTTCTGCACTTAAGTCAAGTATGAAGATTCACATCAAACGGTGAAAAGAAGGCCAGGATGCTCAGCACTAAAAAAAAGAGGCAGTGTGAAAACTACCTTAGTTCATGAACTTTATTTGGGAGTATATAAAAAATTAATCAAAATAAGATGATAAAAGAAATATATTTATCTTTTACAAACCAGCACTCAAATGCTAAGTTGGTCATCACAAGCACAAGTACTGTAAATCTTTAGATGTATTCTAAAAAAATTTCTAATTGTACTAACTATGAAATTTACTTTTAAAACTCAATATTTAGTTAGTGATACTTCTAAACTCTTTAACTTTCAATCCTAGGTCTACTTTTGTAAAGGATGATCTTAATGAAATATTATCTAAAAAAAATATATATTGCATTGCTAAGGGACTAGCAATAGATAAGTTGGGAGGTATGATAAGTGCATAAATTTATCCATAAAAATATTAATTTATGAATCAAATTATTTTTATTCATTTAAAATTAATATTTTTTATATATTTTGTAGAAAAAAGGTACATCAATATTAAGAATCCGATCTGCAGGCTTAAAAGATCAAATGGGATTAAAAATGAAGTTAAAATAAATTTAAATTTAAAGTTAAAATCAATCCAATTTGATTGGTAAGTTGATGGTCCACCATGAACCACTTGGTCCATAAAAAGGTTGGTGAGCTATGAAATGCTACAGCAATATTTTTGACGTGGCTGAGGAGAATTGGGATGTGGGAGCTGGGGCATTGAATGCACGAGTTTGAGATGGGATCTATGCCAGAAAAAAAAAAAATATATATATATATATATATATATATATATATAATAATAAAAAGCAGCTGAGCATGGGTCGCCTATTGGTGGCTTCACAGGGTGGCTGGAATTCCAACTCAATTCTCCTGAGCGTGTGGGTTCCATGAAGTTGGCTAGAGCGTGTTCGAACAGGTCACGGGCTTGCGTCCAAGGAAATGGCTAGCTAGATGCTGGATGTGAGCGAGGAACCAAGCCTTCACGCCGGAAGTGATCGTATGAAAAAAATATTTAAAATTTTTTAATCTCATATCTAAAACAAATAAAAATTTTTTCCTCTTAATATCTATAAATAAATTTAATATCTCTACTCTTGAAATATCTCTCTTTTCATATCATAATTTTTGTAGGAGACCTGTGTGACAGACAGGCATACCCATTTTTAAATTTTTTTAGCTATTTTATTCTCACTTTCTTTCACCCTTCTAATACACGAGAAAGAGAGTCAGCCAGAGTAAGGTCGGGCCTAAGTCAAAAGAGGGAGAGAAGTCAAGTTCTGTAAGAGATTTTTTTTGATTTTTGTTTCAACTTCAAGTCTCGTTAATAGCTAGGAGTAAAAAATTTTTGTATCAGAATTTTTATTCACAATAAATTATTTTTTTTATTTAATTTTTGTAATTATAAATTCTACAATAGAGTAGTTTAAATTTTTGCATCTTTAAATTCTGTAATTTTTAATTTCTGTAAGTTAAATTTCAGTAAGTAGAATTAAATTTTATTTTATTTTATTTTTTTCGAACTTCAAATCAACTATGTCTGGCTAAGCAATCCCTCTGAAATTTGCGATGAAGTTAGACCATGAATAGAAGTCTTCTCCTTTAAATTTCTCTTTTTAGCTTTTAATTTTTAAAGTCCTTCTCCCTTCATCTCCTTGCTAAAAGACTTAATGGACTATCGTTGGATCAGAATTCTTCATAGATCATACTTGATTCGATGCAAGAGGAGATGATTGGTAGAAAACTCACAAATTTTAAACCTTTTTTTCTCTTTTCTTGTGAAAACTTTAATGGGTTATAGTTGGATCAGAATCCCTTCATAGTTCATACTTGGGTAATACAAGAGAAGTGAAAAAAAGAAGAGTCTCTTAATTAGGGTAAAAATGAAATACTTGATGGATCATAATTGAGTTAAATCTCTTCATGATCCATGCTTGTTCATGTTTTACACCTTAATTAAGAGATATTATAAGAGAAACTATAGAAAGGCTCTCTAATTCATTGGTCTAGTGGATTCAAAAACCTTAGATCTTTTGAATTATTTATCTTTATAATTAATTAATTTACTATTTTGATAGTTCATAATTCACAAACAACCTCTCTTCTTTTTTCTTTAAAGCTTGTTTGAGAAAGTATTTGCATACAGTTTAAAACTCAATTCCTTGTGGGATCGATCTGTATTCATCGGACATGCTACATTGCACACCATGCACTTACAGTAAATTTAAGACACATCATATGAAAAATGAAGTATTCAAACTTGAGGATAAGATATCTATCAAATATTCAAATAAGGCAAGCATTATTCCATGCAATATAATAATTATTTAATAAATAATTATATCACCAAAGCCATCATTATAGCATAAATCGCTCAGATATTTTACTAATATTATTTTCATAAAACTTCGTAATTAGTCAATATTCTATTTCTCTTTCCATATGAATTTGTTTAAATTTTTTAGAACTTATTGATGTATCTTAAATTTATCGCAAGCGCATGATGTGCAATGTAGCATGTCCGACGAGTACGAGTCGATCCCACAAGGAATTGGATTTTAAACTATATTCAAATACTTACTCAGATGAGTTTTAAAAGAAAAGAAGAGAGATTGATTGTTGAATTACGAACGATCAAAAATAAACTAATCAATTATAAATATAAATTATCTCAAAGATCTAGAGCTTTTGAATCCACTAGACCAATGAATTAAAGAGCTTTCGTATGATTTTTCTTATAATATCCTTTGATTAAGGTGTAAAATATGAACAAGCATGGACCATGAAGAAATTTAACTCAACTATGATCCATCAAGCATTTTAGTTTACCTTAATTAAGAGACTTCTTTTCTTCACTTCTCTTATATTGTCCAAGTATAGGCTATGAAAGAATTCTGACCCAACTATAACCCTCAAGATTTTCATAAGAAAAGAAAAGAAATGGTTTAAAAAATTGTGAGCCTTCTACCAATCAGCCAATCTTGCACCGAATCAAGTATGAACTATGAAGATGAAGGGATTCTGACCCAACGATAGCCCATCAAGTCTCTTGGCTTGAGAGATGAAGAGAGAAGGACTAAAAATTAAAAGCTCGAAAAGAGAGATTCAATAGAGAATGCTTCTATTCATGATCTAGCTTTATCATAAATTCCAAAGAGATTGCTTAGCCAGACATAGTTGATTTAAAGTTAAAAAAAAATTAAAATACAATCTAATTCTACTGCTGAAATTTAACTTACAAAAATTAAAAATTATAGAATTAAAAGATAGAAAATTTAAACTATCTATTACAGAAATTAAAATTAAAAATTAAATAGAAAGAAAATAATAATTTATTACTGAATAAAAATTTTGATTACAAAAATTTTAACTCCTAAGCTATAAACGAGGCTTGGAGTTGAAACAGAAAATAAAATTTCTTACAGAACCTAGCTTCTCTCTCTTTTGGCTTGTGACCAACCTCTTTCTGGCTGACTCTCCTTCTCGTGTGTTGGAAGGGTGGAAGAAAGTGGGATGAAGTGGCTAAAAAGTTTAAAAGATGGACAGACCTTCTATAAGAATTATGGAGTGAAGAGAGATATCTCCAAGAATAGAGGTATTAGGTTTTATTTATAGGTGTTAGGAGGAAGAAGATTTTATGATTTTAGATATGGGATTAAAAAGAGAGGATAGATGAATGGTTAGGATTTTACTTGTAAAGGATGGATGGATGAATAGATAGTTGGTTAAATAGGAAAGATAGGGGTGGTTGCTTTATTTTAAAATTTTAAAAAATATTTCTTTCCTGTTGCTGTTAATGACCCAAGCAAGATCAGACCCATGAATGCCACGTGAAAGGACCTTCGCTGTTCCATTTTCGTGCACACGTCCAAACAAAACCATGGCTTTTTATACAGCAACACCCAACCCTCCTTTATTTTCTTTCATATTCCACGTTCGTGCACCCTCAAGTCCAGGTCGCGTATGCTAAAATGAACTATGTTAGCTCCCATTTAACGTCCAAGTGCCATTTCAACACAAAGCTTAGCTTCCATTAAATGCCTTGGTTCCCACGTCAGCCAGCGACCAACCAAATCAATTTTTAACTTTAATTCATCTGATGCCATCTTCTTCCTTGGGACCAAACGGTCCATGGTGGACCACTAACTTGCAAATTGAATCGGATCATCTTCCAACTTTGAATTTAAATCCATTTTAGCTTCATTTTTTGTTTCGTTTGATCCTTTTAAGCTTACAGATAGGGCTCTGTTAGTGCACCTTTTTTCTATAAAATATATAAAAAATATTAATTTTTAAAATAATAAAAAAAATTGATCTATAAATTAATATTTTTATGGATAAATTTGCGTACTTATCACACCCCCAACTTATTTATTGCTAATCTCTTAGCAATGCTATATATATATATATATTGATAATATTTTATTCAGATTTTTTTTTATAAAAATATATCTAAAATTGAAAGTCAAAGAGTTTAGCAAGTATCACTAACTAAATATTAAATTTTAGAAATAAATTTTATAGTTAGCGCAATGAGATACTTCCTTAGAATCTATCGAAAAATCTACAGTATTGTGTTTGTAATAACCAACTCAGCATTTGAGTGCTGGCTTGTAAAAGATAAATTATCTTTCTTTATCACCTTATTTTGGTTAATTTTTTATACACCTCCAAATAAAGTTCATGAACTAAGGTAGCTTTTACACTGCCTTCTTTTTCTCTTCCTTTTTTTTTTAGTGCTGAGCATCCTGGCCTTTCCTTCACCATTTGATGCGAACTTTCATACTTGACTTAGGTGCAGAGATCCGATTACTAAGCTTAGGACAATCCACATATACTCTGTGTTTTACATTTTTATTTTAAGCAGGTTGCTCTTTCCTCAAATTCAAATTTTTGATTGGAGTGTATGTCAATCATCAATTTTAAGTGATAATTGAGTTCTCAGTTGACCTCTCAATCAGTACCTATTTTGTCTTGTCAGTGTACATGTGCAATTAAAAGTGCTAATAGCCTTTAGATGATCTAAGCAAGTTGCTAAAAGTCTGCCTAACTAATCTACTCCTTAACTCGCTACAATCATTAGCAAATACTTTCTATCTCTTATTATTCTTTTTCTAGTCTATTTTGCTCAAGACATGGTTTATTCAAATTTTTTTTAAGATTTTTTTTAAAAAATTTAGAAGATTTTTTTTTAACCTCCCTACTTAAATATTATTATTTCTAATGAAAGAGGAAAGATAATACAATGCAAAAAAAAGAAATATATCATTTGGTGAATATGTGTTCTTTGTTGAAGATGATCTGGTGTGATGTTGGCTTGAAAGTCCGAAGTTTGAAGATGAATATCTCTATTTATTCAATAAAAAAATTATTAGTTTAAAAAAATTGGGTTGCCTCCCAGAAGTGCTAAGTTTAAATCTTCAGCCAGACAAAATATTTCAAGCAATTTAGTCGTGATAAGTTGGCTTATAGAGAACCATGGCTTCATTAATAGATTTTTTGAGTAGTTCCAAGAACTATTTTAATCTTTGACCATTAACTTTAAACACAGCACCATTACTTTAATTTTTAATTTCTATAGCTCCATGTGGGAAGACTTCTTTAACTAAGAATGGTCCTATCCATCTAGACCTAAGCTTTTCAGAAAAAAAGTATAATATAGAATTATACAAGAGAACTTTTTGTCTAGGAGTAAAAGATTTTCTCATAATTGTTTGATCATAAAAATTTTGGTTCATTTCTTATACACCCTAACATTATCGTAAGCTTCATTTCTAAGTTCTTCTAATTCATTAATTTGAAGCTTCCTATGATTTTCGGCTCGTCCAAGTCTATATTTAAATTTTTAATGGCCCACATTGCTTTGTGCTCTAGCTTAACAGGCAAGTGACAAGGTTTTTCAAATACAATCCTATAGGGAGACATTTCTAGGTTGGTTTTGAAAGTGGTTCGGTATGTCCATAGTGCATTAACTAATTTCAAAAATCAATCCTTTCTATTGGCATTAACAATTTCTCTAGGATTTGTTTGATCTATCTGTTGGATACTTCTACTTGTTCACTAGTTTGAGGATGATAAGGTGTGATCAACTTATGGGTGACATTATATTTTTTCATTAATGTGGCAAAGGGTTGGTTGCAAAAGTGTGTTCCTCGAATACTAATGATTGTTCTAGGAGTGCCAAAATGAGAGAGAATATTTTTTTAAAAAAATTTATGATCACTTTGCTATCAGTAGATCTACAGAGAATAGCTTCTCCCCACTTTGAGACATAGTCGACAGATACTAAAATATATTCATTTCTAAATAAGTTTGAAAATGGACCCATAAAATCGATCCCCCATACATCAAAAATTTCAACCACCAAGATTGGGTTGAGAAGCATCATGTTTCTCTTGGTGATTCATCCCATTTGTTGGATCGAGCACAACTTCTACAGTACTCGTATGCATCCTTAAATAAATTGGACCAATAAAATTCACATTGGAGGACTTTGGCTACTGTTTTCTTGGACTCAAAGTGACCACCACATGCTTGGTCATAATAGAAAGATAAAATACTTCTAACCTCATTGTCAGGGACACACCTTCTAATGATTTGATCAGGATACTGCTTAAAGAGGTATGGATCATTCCAAATGAAATACTTCACTTGGCAAAGAATTTGTGTCTATCCTGAGTGGTCCAGTGAGAAGGAACTTTATCAATGGCTAAATAGTTGACAATATTAGCATACCATGGTTCAGTGGATACGGACATGAGCTATTCATCAGAAAAAAATTCATTGATGGATGGTTCACTAGATGGTGCGACTATAATTCGAGATAAGTGATCCGCTACTGTATTTTCTATTCTTTTTTTATCCCTGATTTCTAGGTTAAATTCTTGAAAGAGTTAAATCCATCATATCAACCGCACCTTGGCATCTTTCTTTGCTAAGATATATCTAATGGCTGAGTGGTCAGTATAAATAATGGTGTGTGATCCAACCAAATAGGATCTAAATTTTTTTAAGACAAAGACAATGGCCAAAAACTCCTTTTCAGTGGTAGTGTAATTAGCTACGCATCATTTAAGATTTTGCTTGCATAGTAAATAACTCTAGGCAATTTATTAATTTTTTGACCTAAAACTACGTCCACAGCATGATCGGATGCATCACACATAAGTTTAAAAAGTTCAACCAGATAGGAGGATGAATGACGAGAGCTAAATGAGTATCTTTTTAAGAAATTCAAAAGACTTTGACACTCAGGAGTGAATTCAAACTTTATTTATTTTGCTAACAAATTTGTTAATGGGCAAGCCACTTTACTGAAATTAGCAATGAATCTTCTATAAAATCCAGCATGTCCTAAAAATAAACAGATTTCTTTGACAGACTTGGGTGGTGGAAGACTTGCAATCAAATCTACTTTGACTTTGTCCACTTCAATTTTTTTTTCAAAACTACATGGCCAAGAACTATCTCTTCTCTAACCATGAATTGATATTTTTTCTAGTTAAGAACTAAGTACTTCTCCTTACATCCTTCTAAGACTAATTTCAGATGATCTAAGCATTCGAAGGAGGTAGGGCCAAAGACAGAAAAATCATCCATAAAAATTTTTAGAAATCGTTCAACCATATCTGAAAAAATACTGGTCATACATCTCTGGAAGGTTGTCGGTGCATTGTATAATTCAAAGGCATACGCCTATAAGCGAATGTTCCAAATGGATAAGTGAATGTAGTCTTTTTCTGATCTTTAGGAGCTATGGAGATCTGATTATAGCCGAGTATCCATCGAGAAAATAGTAGAACTTTTGTCCTACTAATTTTTCTAACATTTGATCAATAAATGACAATGAAAAGTGATCTTTTCTTGTCGTAATACTCAATTTTCTATAGTCTATACAGACCCTCATCCGTTTGGATCTTAGTTGGGATAAGCTCATTTGCTTCATTCTGGACCATGTTACCCCAACTTTTTGGGTACCACTTGTATAGGGCTTACCCACGAGCTATCAGAGATGGGGTAGATGATTTCATTATCAAGTAACTTTAAGATTTTTTTTTTGACTACATTCTTAATGGCTGGGTTAAGTCTTCTCTGAGCATCTCTAGTTGGTTTGGCCTCTTCCTCTAGGTGTATTTTATATTGAACTATGGAAGGGCTTATTCCCTTAATATCAGCCATAGTCCAGCCTATTGCTTCACGATTCTTTTTTAGAATTGCTAACAACTCCTCCTCTTGTTTAGGATTTAGGTCAGATGCGATAATTATAGGCAAGATTTTTTTGGATCTAAATATGCATACTTAAGGTGCTCGGAGAGGGGTTTCAATTCTAATTTAGGTGCCTCCTCTATTGATGGTTTGGATGATGCTTTAACCATTTTCATGATTGGTTTAATGGGAGGCTCTTGTCTTTGGCTATTCCTATTATCTATAAAAAAATTTTATTTTCTCAGATTCATTGATTGGCCAAAAACTAGACTCGAAATCGACTTCTTCATCGCTAATATCAATGGGTTTATAAATTTTTTCTTAAATTACATTTACATCAGTATGCTGGGTGGATTCCTGTTCAAGATTGAATATATTCAGTTCAATAGTCATGTTCCCAAAAGATAGCTTCATAAGTCTATTTCGACAGTTGATTTCAGCATTCACAGTAGCTAAGAATGGTCTTCCTAAAATGACAGGGATATGACCTTTGAGATTCGCAACTGTTCGGTCTCTAAAATCATAAAGTCTACAGAAAAGATAAAATTATCAATCTTGATTAAAACATCCTCTACCATTCTTTTAGGGATCCTAAGAGATCTATCTGCTAATTGTAATATGATTTTTATCAATAGAAGTTCTCCCAATCCTAACTGCTGATAAACTAAAAATGAAAGAATATTCACACTAGCTCCCAAATCTAGCAAGGCCTTTTCAATATGGGTTTCTTCAATATCATATGAAATTGTTGGAGATCCTGGATCCTTATATTTTATTGGCACATGACTAGACAAGTATGAGGTCACACTTGTTGCTAAAAATACTCTCTTGGATACATTGATGGTCCTTTTTTTGGTACAAAAGTTTTTTAAAAATTTAGCATAGGTCGAAACTTGTTTAATCATGTCTAAAAGAGGGATATTTATCTGGACTTGCTTAAATACCTCTAAAATTTTATCCAAATATTTTGATTTTTTATTGAACTTTAGTCGATGTGGAAAGGAGCTCTAGGGACTGTAGGTTCTGGATTTGGTGTATTATCAGTTTCAGGAGCTTGAGTTTGTAAGATAGGTTATTCATAAGGTGACTCAACAAATGAGTTCTCTCTATCATCAGATATACCTATCTTATTATCCACTTATTTTTCAGCTCTTAAGATGTGAATAGCATTCACATGATTAACTTGGTTTTCTTGTTGGAATCGTGGACCATTTTGATTTCTTGGGTTAGGTTCAGATTGGCTAGGTAGCTTACCTCATTTCGCTCACTCATAGCAAAGGCTAGCTGACCCATTGCATTTTCAAACGGATAATGGCTTGGGTGTTAGTGTTTATAAGTTAATCCATGGTTTGCATGAAATTGCTCAGTGTGGCATTGATGTCAGCACTGAATTTGGCCAGGACTTCTAGATTTTTCTCTAGAGAACTAAATTTTTTCTCATTATTATTAAAGTCTGGTGGGTTGTTCATCGTAGGGTTAGGCTTTGAATTTTGCTGATTGAAATTAGGACCACCTATATTTTGATTTTGTGACCATGAAAAGTTTGGATGATTCCTTCATCCTGAATTATATGTGGGTGCATAGAGATTATTCACTGGTCTCTGGTATGTGGCATTTACTGAGCACATCCATTCTCTATTGGGTTCATCAGGAAGGGGCATTCTTTAAGGACATGGTCGATTGCACTACATGCGTTGACATGGGTGCAAAAACTTGGTTCATACTGGCTGGTCTCTGTAACTCTAAGGCCTCTAACCTACATGTTAAAGTTACAATTTTAGCCTCTGCAGTTAGAACAATTTGAATTTGGTGTATTCCTCCTCTTGAAGGTGTTGGTCTCTTAGATTTCCTAGTTATTTTCTATTATAAATTCTTCTCAGCTAGATCTTCTAAAAATTATCAGGCTTCAATGGGTTTCTTGTACATGAATTGACCCTAGCATATGGACTCTAGCATAGTTCTAGAATTTGAATCTAGCCCTTCATAAATTATCTGGCATAGCCTCCAGATTTCTATTCATGGTGTGGGCATTGGGACAAGAGGTTCTTAAAGCGGTCGAAATATTTTCAAAATGATTCTCCAGCTAGTTGATAAAATTGGTTTATTTCATTTCTAATCCTAGCTGTTTTATGATAGAGAAAGAACTTCTTTAGAAATACTCTTACAAAGTCTCCCAGGTTGTGACAGATTGATTTGAAAAACTATAGAGCCACTTTTTAGCATTGTCCTTAGGGCAAAATTGATCAGTCTTAGCTTAACCTCATCCTCTGATAGTTATTGCAGCCTCATGGTTGCACAAACCTCTTCAAACTCTCTAATGAATATGTATGTATCCTCTATTCCTGTGAATTTTGGAAGCATGTTGATAATTTGAGGTTTAATTTTCAAGTTATTTGCAGTGGGTTGGGGCAATCTGATGCAAGAAGGTTGGATGAACCGATTGGATAACATAAATCCTTAAGGATTTGGGGTTGATTGGGTTCTCCTATTGTGAAAGTTTTTGAATTTGAAACAGAAATCCAATTAATTCTTACTAGTCGTTCCAACATCCTTCTCTACGAAAGAAGTGAAGAAAGTACTTTTTCTTCTATTTTTTATTTTGATTTTTTTTTCAATCAAGTTTTCAATCAAAAAAAAGAAAAGAAAAGAAAAGGAGTCATGACTAAAATTTTTTTAATTCTAGACAGCTCCTAACTGCCAAGGTCGCCTTCGAGTACTCCAAGTTTGAAATCGGCTAATCGAATCAGTCAGGTAAGTGTAAGATTGGTGAGAGGTTCTCCATGCTTTTGCAACGGACCTAATTAGATAACTATCTTTCTTTGGAATATAGTTTCTGAACCACTTTTCTAGACACCAACAGGCTAACCAACTTGAACTCGATCCAACTCTTGGGTTTTTTGTCCTAATGAGCTCGGATGTCCCTAGAGCTAGTGTCGAATCAATTTTATTTAAGGGTTAGGTTATGTTGATATAGAAAAGTGATTTGTAGGCTAAGGAAGAATGATCAAATCTTCATCTTATTTAATTAATGGGTGATGCCCTTAAGATATATTATGAAAATGCAATGCAAAGAAAACAAGATGACCAAATAAAGTGGAAGATTTTTAAAGTTTAAGTGTTTCTTTATATTAGTTAAATCTTATGCAATTAGTATTTTCTTTCTTTTTATGTTAATCTAATTACAGAAACTAAAGTAAATGCTGAGTTTTGAATTAGTGAGTTATGAAAGAAATAAAAAAAATTAATTAAAAAAATTAAATCAGCTAATAAGAAAATAAAACTTATGCAATCTAAATATAATGAGAGAAATCTAATCTATATTAAAGGTAAAAAATTAACTAAGCAAATAAAGCAGAAATTAAAGGAGAAATCTAAAAATTAAAATAATAAATTTTTTTTGATGTAAATCAAAATTTATCCTAAGACATCCGTATAACGTAACTTCCTGTTGCGTCAGGGCAACTTTATGTCAGAGCAGATTTTGATTTGATTAAAATAACTAAATAAGATAAAAAAGAATTACTAAAACTAAAACTAAAAGCACGAAGAACAAGAATTTGAAATACAATTTAAACACGTCAAATTCTCCGGCAATGATGCAAAAACTTAATATGTCTTAAATTTACCACAAGCGCACGGTGTGCAATGTAACACGTCCGACAAGTATGGGTCGATCTTACGAAGAATTAGATTTTAAACTATATTCAAATACTTGCTCAGACAGTTTTAAAGAAAAGAAGAGAGATTGATTGTTGAATTATGAATGATCAAAACAGTAAACTAATCAATTATAAATATAAATTATCTCAAAGATCTAGGACTTTTGAATCCACTAGATCAATGAATTAGAGAGCCTTTGTATAGTTTCTCTTATAATGTCCCTTGATTAAGGTATAAAAATGAACAAGCATGGATCATGAAGAGATTTAACTCAACTATGATCCATCAAGTATTTTGTTTTCACCTAATTAAGAGACTCTTTCTTCTTCACTTCTCTTGTATTGTCCAAGTATAAGCTATGAAGAGATTCTGACCCAACTATATTCCATCAAGATTTTCATAAGAAAAGAGAAGAAATGATTTAGAAAATTGTGAGCCTTCTACCAATCATCTAATCTTACACCAAATCAAGTATAGACTATGAAAAATTTTGACCCAATGATAGCCCATCAAGTCTCTTGGCTGAGAGATGAAGAGAGAAGGACTCTAAAAATTAAAAGCTCGAAAAGAGAGATTCAATAGAGAAAGCTTCTATTCATGATCTAGCTTCATCACAAACCTCAGAGGGATTGCTTAGTCAGACATAATTGATTTGAAGTCCGAAAAAAATTAAAATAAAATCTAATCCTACTTGCTAGAATTTAACTTACAAAAATTTAAAATTACAGAATTAAAAGATGTAAAAATTTAAACTATCCTGTTGTAGAAATTAAAATTATAAAAATTAAATAAAAAAATAACTAATTTATTACTGAATAAAAATTTTGATTACAAAAATTTTAACTCCTAAACCATAAATGAAGCTTGGAGTTGAAACAAAAAATAAATAGAAAATAAAATTTTTACAGAATCTAGCTTCTCTCTCTCTTGGCTTGTGACCAATCTCTCCCTAGCTGACTCTCCTTCTCGTGTGTTGGAAGGGTGAAAGAAAGTGAGAACGAATGGCTAAAAAATTAAAAGGTGGGTATGTCTGTCACACAGACCTCTTACAAGAATTATGGAGTGAAAAAGATATCCCCAAGAGTAGAGGTATTAGGCTTTATTTATAGGTGTTAGGAGGGAGGAAGATTTTATGATTTTTAGATGTGGGATTAAAAAGAGAGGATAGATGAATGGTTAGGATTTTACTTGTAAAGATGGATGGATGGATAGATAGTTGGTTAAATAGGAAAGATAGGGGTGATTGCTTTATTTTAAAATTTTAAAAAATATTTCTCTCTCCGTTGCTGTTAGCGATCCAAGCAAGATTAGACCCATGTACGCCGTGTGAAAGGACCTTCGCTATTTCATTTTCGTGCACGCGCCCAAACAAAACCGTGGCTTCTTGTACAGCAGCACCCGACCCTCCTTTATTTTCCTTCATGTTCCACATTTGTGCACCCTCGAGCCCAGGTCACGTATGCTAAAAAGAATTGTGTCAACTCCCATTTAACGTCCAAGTGCCATTTCAACACAAAGCTTAGCTTCCATTAAATGCCCTTGATTCCCACATCAGTAAGTAACCAACCAAATCAATATTTTAACTTTAATTCATCGGATGCCATCTTCTTCCTCGTAGACCAAGCGGTCCACAGTGGACTACTAACTTGCAAATTGAATCGGATCATCTTCCGGCTTTGAATTTAAATTCATTTTAGCTTCATTTTTTGTTCCGTTTGATCTTTTTAAGCTTGCAGATTAGACTCTTCATGTTGGTGCATCTTTTTTCTGCAAAATATACGAATAAATATTAATTTTTAAAATAATAAAAAGAATTTGATTCATAAATTAATATTTCTATGGATAAATTTACGCACTTATCACTTACCTATTTAGTTTCAACAACGATAACAAAAAATTTACATAAATATAATTATAAAATTATATGATATACAATATATTATTTATTTTTATTTTGAGTTTAATAAAATCATATAAAAAAGCCAAACCCATTAGATGAAGTAACTATAATTATACCTACCATCTATCATCAAAGATTCTTTCGTACTCATGTAAAACATATATAAGCTACTAATGAATAGCTTGCTAATTTTAAAGCTCCATCCTTTAGATGAAGTAGCAATAGTTATACCTATTATTGTCCAGCCAAGGTTCTTTCAACTTTTAGAATTTTTATGAATTTTCATACTTTTGGTTTTTATATTTGTTCTTCTCTTCAGGTTCAATTAGCATAACTTTAGCACAGTGAAATTATAACTTTTGATAGTTCTGTACGTATATCTATTATATGTAATTCTACAATCCAATAAATTATATATATAGAAAGAACTCTTGCTATGGCGGATGTTAAGCACCTAGTTTTTCAACTTTTCTAAGAGAATAGCTAAGAAAAATATAAAACTACTAAGGAATTTTCTTGAGGACAATCTCAATTCCTACGTCCTAGACATGAAATCTTTGCTATTATATAAAAATATATTATGAATTGTACTATACCTATTATCTCCTTGCAAAATGACTATTTGGTGATATGAGTTTGTGTTAGTTTATATTTTCTCATTAAGAAGTTTCAGCAATATATATACTGCTATATAGTGCCAAAAGACCAATCTTTTTTTACTATGGCACTTGAAATAATGGTCTCCCTCCATGTTCTATCATACTTAGATGAATTTGTTATTCATAAACTAGTGAGTTATGCAAAAAAAAAAAAAAAATCGTCATGCTTGAGTATGGTATGTTGATGATCTTCACTCATTCTATAATATCTTTCTACCAAAAAACTCTTAGATATACCTTAAATAGATGGAACTATACAATAAAGATGCTACTTGACCTTATAATAATATGATTCATTTAAGAAGTGACTCAATTTTAATTTTCATTACTTGTAAATTATCTTGTGTAACCTATCATATATAGAAGGTTAAAGCTTACTCCTTGAAGAAATTGTTATATATATTTTTTGATGATATCTTAAAATCAAAGTGCTCAAACTAAATTGAATAACAATCCATTGGCATTAAAGGATGAGCAAACTTTTTAAAGTGTCAAGCTCATCTCTTGTGACAACATCGAAATATTTAGAGAGTATGCTATGCACTTTCTCTTTATTTTCATATTCTTCAAAGTTTTTTAAAGAGAAATTCATCATGATGCTGCTACAAATTTTCTTCAATGTTTTCTTTATTTTAACCATATCATCAAGCTTTTTAAAGTTGCTTGATATCTCATCACCAATGACTATATAAACTCTAATTCCAAGATTTAATAGTAATAAAAAGATGAGCTTTAATTTGATAAAATATTTTTTTAAATGATATTAATAAAATTTATATAAGATTTTGTAAATTCTATCAACTGATTGCAGTTTTTTCATATTTTTAATAAATTTCATGAAGATCTATACCATTTGAACTATCATATTTCTCTTTTCCTTTGCCATTCTATCAATAGCTAGTATGTTATTAAAATATTTTTCTTAAAAAAAAGAGCGGCATACTTTTAATGATAACACATGAGACAATACTAAAAAATCAAAGGTTAAAATATTTTTTTATATTACATAATATTTATAGAGGAATACCAAATATTAACCAAAGAGCAATAATATGATCACGTGGTTCCTAACAATAAAATATTTAAAATTATTATAGGAAGCAATAGCTATTGAAAAATAGAAATTGAATAATAAAGTGGAATATTCTCTTCAGACAAGGAGAAAAGAGGCCAGGGCAAAAATATTTTAAGAAAGGTGGAGCTAGGGTTGGAAATGACTCTGAGCAAATCCGAGGCCTATAGACTGGGCTAACTTAGAATCAGTCGAGTCTCTAGATCTAAGACCAAAAGGAATCAAATTGAATCTAAATTTGGATTTTAAAGCCCAAACAAAATTAGGCCTCACCCACAGCGTAACTCAAAGCATGATTCTTATACCACTGCTTTGCTTCCTCTCCCCATATCATTCTCTTCATCTCTTTTTATCTCTTTCTTCTCCTTACCCTAGGCCACCTTCCTCACTTTCCCCTCCCTCCTCTCTTTCTCTTCTCTTCCTCCCCTAATCTTGTTTGTTCTCTCCACTTCTCTATCCCCTTCATTTCTCCCTCCCTCCCTCCTTGGCCATTACTCTTCTTCACTCTTTCTTCACCCCAGCCTCCATCCTCACGCTCTCCCTCCTTTCCTTCCTCACTTGTTCTCCTTTTCACTGGAGCATGGTAGCTAACAGGATGTTGAAACACAAGAAAATGATAAGATGCAATAGTATGGATGCCAAAAAACATAAGGTAGCAGGAGATGAATAGTATAGTTGCAACATAGTCAAGTTGTAGCTAGATAAATCTATTCAAATTATGTCAATTTGACATTTTACATTGAGATAAAGCTAAGTTTAGGCCTAACCATTGAAAAATTTTAAGCCTTAGCCCAACTGAAAGACCATAATTTTTTGTCAGAGCCAAGCTCAGTTTTGAGAAAAATCCAACTTGGCTATCTAGGCAGGGCTATAAATGCTAATCTTCCTTTGTTAGGTCAAGAGGGAACAATATAATTAAAGCTTTGCCAAACTTTAAACTGGAGAGAGGAAAAGGAAAAAAAATCACATGGAAAGGGGAAAGATGGGAGAAGAAAAGAATGGCATACCTTAAGAAGAGGTGATAAGAGGTGGAGAACTAGGGGAAAAGAACTTCGGTTCTTGCCTTTGTTGTTGTAGCCATATTGGGTTTCATAATAACTTTATATGAAAAGAAAAAGAACACAGGATGGTCTGGGGATCTAATTTTTTTAGTTCTTGATCATTTTGTTTAGGTCATTAAGCTATATGAAGTAAAATGACAGGAGGAACTAGTAGATATTTATGATACACATATCACATTATGAAATAATAGAGAAATAAAAAATTTTTCAAATTTGACATGTCCATACATCGCTAGTTACATTACCATACCAAGAAAGTGGAAATGAAAATAAATGGAAGGAGAAAGAAAATGTATGATCAAATAAATTTGAACATTCAAAAGTAAAAGTTAAGGAGCCTTGAACTTGCTAGTATATGTGATAATGGAAAGAAAAATTAACTAAACTATCCTCCTCAACTACTCAACTCTTTGTAGAGTTTCATGGGTTCTACCTAATAAACCGACTTTCAATAATCTTTTTAATAAGCTGGAATGATGGATCACCGATTATTACTTAATAGATGTGGTGGGAGAAAGCTCTGACACATAACTCATGGTTCTAGCCATTCTAATATCTAGATATAACACGCGATCCCAAATGAAAAAGCCTAATATCCACCAATAATTTGTAATAAATGCTTCACAATTATAAAAATAAAAGAAGAAAAAGGACTATACACCAAATGCTTGTACAGCTTATCTTGCATTGCTGCATATGCCAAAATGAATATTAGTTGTAATATATTGAGTCTTGCATATGCATGTCGAATACAAAAATCACAGCTGCTAAGAACTGAGGAAGGTTGAAAGGAAACAAAATTAATAATGTCAACATCTCTCATTTGCTTGTCTGATATAGAATTGAAGGATTGACTACTTCATATGTTTTGAAACTTCTACAAAGTAATTATTCGGTATTACATTAGAACATAAAACACTAAAAGATCAATAATAATTTGAAGAAAATTTAGAAAGTCTTAAAAAATCTTCAAATATTGAAATGCACATAAGTATATAAGCAAATATTTGGAGTGATGTGTTAACCCAAAAGTGCTTAGGAAGACATGGCATCATCTTGGGTGAGAGGTAGGTCTCTCTCTATATATAGCTTTGACGTATTGCACATAAAAAAAAATTATTTTTATGTCTATTATAATCTCAGAGTCTCAAGCCACCCATGATCATCTTAAGATTCATTTGTCATATGTCATGAACTGAAATGGTCCTTACATATTGCATACAAATTCCAAGTCCAGGTGTGAATGCACATGAATGTGTATGAAAATATATCTATTATGTATAGCACAAAATTCTATACACAGGTCTATGCATCTCTCTTTCACTTCTATCTACACCTATAAGACGATGCTCGCCACCTCTATTACATTTTCATCCCTTTATATTCCTTGTATTGTGGGATCTGTGTAATTTCAATATCACTTTTTTTTTCCAGACAAATGACTAGCTTAATGCATGTGGGAATACTAAAAAAATCCTTTAGCCATACGAGATAAAATAGTGCAGCAAAACATACAAATTAGAAGTAAAATTCTAGCTATAAGCAAAAAAAATCTAACTAGAAGCCAAAATTAAAGGAGCAAAACTAAAAGATAAAACTAGTAATTAAAACAAAGGCTAAAGGAATAACTAAAAAGCTTTACACCTTTTCCTCTGCTAGATCTTTAGCCTTGAATCTTTGGTTTTTGTAGGGCTTTGGTAGAAGAAATTAGAATTCTCACTGAAGCCTTTTTTTGGTACTCTCATCATAAGTTCTCAAGTAGTCTCTCACTACTCAATAAAATTAAAAATCTTAATTTCTATGATTGATCCCATCGATTACACTAAGGGGGTATTTATAGATGAAATCTCCTAAGGCTACCATGCTTTTCCTAATTTTCTTGGGATACGAATTTTCTAAAAAAAATAAATAGAAAATATCAAATAAACAGTAGAAAATAGGTTCCCTATATGTGTATTGGACTTCTAACATAGCTAACACAAGTCTCTAAAAGAAATAAATATATAAATTTTGACAAAAATTAAAGAAAAATCATTCTTGAATTATGGGGCATGAAATGATATTTCATAATTTTCTACAAATTCATCAATATTGATGTCTTTAATAAACTGTTCATAATCTATGCACTATATTAAAGGAGGCTACTGAACTCTCCAAAAGATGATAAGTAGCATTTGATGGAGGTGTCATGTGTTTACTTCTTTTATTATACGTGCTACTCCATCGCAAATATAACTTCTTCTGCCTCCCACCCTTAATGTGATAGGATTCAGATGGTGATTAAATATGATGTAGCTTGTTGTGACATACCAACTAGAGAAAATGTTAATTTGATCCTTACTTGAGCTCGAAAGAGGAGAAAAAAATACATTCGCTCGGTATTTCAAAACATGGGGCTTAAAAAAATAGAGAGAATGGACACCATGATGGGGGGGGCCGAGATCTATAGTGAATCTTTTTGAGATCTGAAAGGATGATTGATGTCATTACCTCAGATGATTTGAGGCTAGTCATGTACATGCAATGCACATATCTCGTCCCTATTTTTTTTCATCAGTGAGCAACTCTCCGACAGACCCTCATCCTCTGTTTTCCTCTTTTTTGGTGTGGGGGTGCTCCTAGTGGCTTTCTGCTACCCACTACATTCATATGGGGGTTGTTTTCAGTAGCCTTCCACTTTCAATGATCGAGACGGGAAGATTAAGGTGGGAGAGATGAGTGGATGGTTGTTTCTAGGTAGTCTTCCACTTCCTCAATTTTACAAACGATCAAAATAAGATCGAAAAAAAATAAAGTGCCAGTCTTTTTTTTTTAATGGTATTTTTCTTTTGGTATTGGGAGAACAAGCGACAGGATTTGCTTTTTTCTTTTTCTTTT
Source organism: Elaeis guineensis (assembly GCF_000442705.2). Taxonomy (NCBI): domain Eukaryota; kingdom Viridiplantae; phylum Streptophyta; class Magnoliopsida; order Arecales; family Arecaceae; genus Elaeis; species Elaeis guineensis. Next base: position 80,338,161 of record NC_025999.2, read on the forward strand.
TTTAGTTTCAAAATATGCGATGGGCCCTACTTTTTTTTCTTTTTTGGGTTTTAGGTGTCAGGTTAGAGAGGAGACACATGGTGGTTTACTTATGGAATATAGACTTAATTTGGTGATTGAGGGGCACATGACACATAAGTAATTTTTAGGGGAAAACAATTTTTTTTTTTTTAATGGAGGACATCAGGCATACAGGAGCGCAAAAGCTACCATGTTCCAAGATTCAAAATTTTTTTCTTTATTTTTTTAAAAAAAGAAGGGATAAGAGATGCATGGATGGATCAAGATGGTATACAAAAATGATGCATAAGGAGAAGTAAAATATCAGGAAAAAAACTTTAAAGAAATCAAAGAAAGTGTTTGGCAATTTATTTTATGGATTTTTGATTTTGTTTGGAAACATATTGGATGGATGACGAACAAGCAAATCAGAGTTAGAAAGTATGAAACCAAAAAAAATGGTATATAAGGGAAGAAAAATATCAAAATCTGCATGAAAAAAAAAACTAAAGAACATCTATAGGATAGTTTTTTTTAGAATTTTTTTTTACTTTTAGGGAAAAATAGATGAGTAAAAAAAATATATTTATAAGAAAGCAAACGAGAAGACTAAAAAGCATCTAGATAGGTACTCCTTTTTCCTTCTATGCCTTTTTCCTTTTCAAAAAAAAAATGGGATGAAAGATGGAGCGAAGATTGAAATTGGAAGCATGCATCAGAAAAAAGTTTCAAAGCAAAAAAATTGAAAAAATATGAATTTTGAAAAATGCTAGAAAGAAAATTTTGAAAACAACTAAAAAATAGAATATGGCGAGTTTTTTTGAAAAGAAATGTTGGAAAGAAAAAAGAATCGATGAAAGATCAAAAAAATTTAAATGTTTATGGATGAAAAAGAATAAAAATCAAATGAGAGGAAGTGAGGAAGAGAAGACAAGAAAAAAAAAATATGGGACGAACTTTTTTACCTTAGGCCCTATTTGGCTAAGCTTTTAGAGTGCCAGAAAGTATTTTCTGACTCTTAGAAAGTACTTTAGAGTGATACAGTGATATTTGGTAAATATATCGAGAAGCTATTTTGATTTTATCAAAAAGTTGAAAAGATCTATTTGAGAAAAACTGTATTTTGAAGCTTTTTCTAAAAGTGCTTTCTGACTAATGTTTGAAAGTTATTTTATTTTACTTAACGTACTTTATCAATATGGTTACCAAACAGCAAATAGCTTTTTGTAAAAGCTCTATTTGCAAAAGTTCTACTTCTCAAAAGCTCTACTTTCAAAAATTTCAAAAGCTCTATTACCAATAGCAATCTCAAATAAGATCTTAGAATAATGTAGGAGGAGCTATGATCGATTTTATTTAGACTGACATAGGAGAAATAATTATCATACTGAAGACAAGCCGAGGGAGAAGGGTGGGATGGAAGAGAGCAGAGTCGATGTAGGGGAAGGTGGGATGGAAGAGAGCAGAAGGTTATCCTAAGATACAGTGAGATGAGGGAAAGGGATGGGGTGGAAGGGTGAAGGGTGAAGGGTTGATGGGAGCGAACATGGGGTGAGAGACTGATGGAGAGGAATTTTGAATTTTTTTTTTCTTCTCTCAAAATGCCCTTTAGTGGGAGCGGGAGTAGATTGGTGCTCACCCATGCGTGGAGCATATAACATCCACTAAGAGAATATTTGTTAGATAAATACTAATAGCGTTGATAGTTATAATAATAATAGTAATATTAATAATGATAATAACCATGACATTAATATTGTTAATGATTCATAAATATTAAGCATGTATTTTAAGAAAAAATTTTCTTTTCTGATAGCTATGTACAGTTTGTTGTAATATCTTTTTTCTCTTGTCAAAGGTGATGGTTATCGACGATAGCAATTGTAGAAAATAGTTGTGCATCGACGAAGTTATTTGTTAGATAAAAGATTTTTTTTCATGTGTATATATGTCTCTGATAACAAACATTTGAATTATATTATTCTGCTACCTCATATCATGTCATGATAAATATGCGAGCTATATTATTCCATGGGTTTGTACCATAAATTTTTGATCATATATTCTTTGGTTTCTTATTGTATCTCCGTATCATTTTTAAAAATCTTTAATGACCATTTTTGGATTCTTGTAATTATATCCTGAAATATATATATGTGTTTTTTATAAAAAAATCAATTAATATGTCTTTCTTATATGTTTCTATTTCTTGCATTGTATTATAACATATTCTTCTTTTGAATATTATTTTTTTGCTAATTATTGATTTTATGGATAGTAGAGATAGATGTAATTAGAATTTTATCTAAACTTATGTTGGAAAAAATCACATCTAGATTAGTTCTTCCGAAGTCGATTTATGGAATTGAGGTGCAAGATGAAGGGTATCTAAGACCATTTATTGATATTGTGCTAGCACAAGGGGAGGACTCTTCTAAGGTAACTAGAATTTGAGAATGATCTGCTAAATGTCAAATTAAATTGAAAGAAATCACCACTGGATTTTCAATTAAAAAGTTGAAGAATATGTTCAACTCTGAAATCAAAGATTTTAACTATAAAGATAAAGAATATTTTAGGTATCTGTATGAGAGATTCTGCAATACTCATGATAATCTTAATGCTGAATATAGATAATTGCAATGGGACTATTATTTATTTATTGAGAGATTAAAAAACTAATAGTTGACTATGATGAGCTCTCAAAGGAAGTGAAAAAATATCAAAAAATATTTCATCCTAACTCTAGATCATCTGTAAGGAAAAATGGCTTTTAAAAGGGTGTGATTAACTTTTTTTGTATTTTGGTCCTTAGTCTATAGGGTTTTAGCGATTTTTTCTATAGTTTGGTCCTTGATCCATGGTGTTACATCCTCTCTTTTTGTATTTTGGTGCTTCATCCATGTGAGATAAAGAAGAGTTAGCTTTTTTTATATTTTGTAGTGTGGAAACAATGCAAATATAAGCATGATATGTTACATACATGATGCATCCATCCTTACATTTATTGACTGATGAAATTAATTTACAATTATTTTCTGATAACGTATAGTATCCCTTATTTCAGTTTTCTTATATGTATATGTGTGTGGGAGAGAGAAAGAGTCCTCATACCTATGCCAAGATTCTGAATGACTACATCATGATCTTCAACAGAGTTAATAGTTATAAATTCAAATCTTTGACTTCTTTCAATATCCCTATCATAAAGTACCTAAAAACATATTTAGATCCATTAGGCCTAGAGATATATAAATAAAAATATGAAATAAAGTAAAACAACAGTAGAAATTTTAACTATTTTAGGGCCTATTTGGATGGTCGGATCCAAAATCCTATGGGATTCATGGCCTAACTATAAAAAATATTAGATTATAAGTAGGTCAAACCCTATATGTATTAATATCTATGATCATTTTTAAGTGGACTAGTTCAAATCCCATAGGGAGAAAAAAATGACCCATTGAGGTTATTTTATTTTCCTATGGGATTCAGGCCAACTCATTCAAAAAATGAATTTGGATACTTATAAACAAATGATCTGACCTGCTTATAGTCTATTAGTTTTAATGCTTGGGCCACAAATCCCATAGATTTTTTGGCCCAACCATCCAAATAGGCCCTTGGTGTTTTGAACAATATTGGTGATTAGCCAATGTTGATGAGAATGAGGTCAATATTGAGAATATCATTATCAATAAAAATATAGTTTCAATACTAGCTCTCTGATTGCTTTACTTCTATATTTATTATTTAAGTGTCACTTTATGAAACTTATATAAGTGGTATTTATAAAACTCCTAGCTTACTTGAGTTTAATCTTAGAAGAAGAGTTCTTATATAAAGATACATTGTTACATTTCTGCAAGTATCAAACTCCTTCGTAGTTATGGATTCCACAAGTCTGAAAAATTGCTGGGACATACTAATCCTAAAATTTTTTAATTGCTGGATGATGTCGTCTCTTTTTGTTAATCAATAATAAAATATACGTCACCTCTTTTTCATGCTACTATTATTTTCTACAAAAAAAAAGGTTCTCCCTTCAATTCTCCCTTTATGTTCACTTTTTCTTTTTAAATTTTATTTTTCATTTGTTTATGAAAATGCTCGGCATTATAATTGTTTGTTCTTCCATTCCTTTTCTTACAAACATTTTTTTCTCATGATAGAATCGATGAATCCCAATGAGATATGTAGGTAGAATACGATGAGAAGAATAAATATTATTGCTCGATGGAAAGGTAGAAAATTGAAGAGGATGGATGATAGTCTGGACAATAATATTGAAGAATATAACATTTCGTATGGCCATATGCATTTCATAATTGACAATAAAAGATGCTTTGATAATCATGCATGTGAAGAGATTTCTACTTTGAATCAGACAAAATGGCTGGCGAATAATATGTTCAAAGAATCTGATAATTCTTAAAGTATGATTTCAAGTGCTATAGATGAAAAAGATGTTATACAAAATATTTCTTTTGAAGTAATTCAGGAAGATGATGAACCACTAATGATTGAAAATATATCTTTTATATATAAAAAACTATTTATCATAAAAAAATTAATTTTTTAATTTTTTATATGGATGATATTTGTTATATTGAAGTTTCTTATTATTCAAATACTAGTGCAAAGAAGCGGAGAATCTGATATAAGTTTTACAAATTGGCTATTTTTTGTCAACAAAAAAAATATATTATGCTCTCAAAATCGAAGTAAGCACTTCAATATTATCTCTTTTGATAGTTTTTTGAATCATACCTTATTTGAGTATTTTAATATTTTTTTGATGTAAAAAAAATGAACAAACCTCCAAATTTAAGATTGTCTAAGTATGAATGCCGATTTTATAAAGCTGTATTTGGTATAAAGAGCATATATATAAATCGCGTGATGCAGTTAGCCCTGTATATACTTTATGTTATTGGAAGGGAAGGATAGATCTTTCATTATTGTAGGAAACCTCATCTTTTTTTGAAATATTCTTTATTGGATTATGGTGGGAGAAAAAGTACTGCAAAATTTCAAGAAATATAAGAGCCTACAACTCTATCTTCTCATTCACATCCATATGAGCAAAGATTGATAATAAAATTAAATAAGAAATTGGGATCATATGTGTTTCAGATCAATGGTCAGAAACATCGCTGCATGCATTTGCTCCTTTCGATTGATAGAGAAAAGTCTAAATTTGCTCAATTGTATATTTATGATATCCAAAATAAGGTTAAGAACCGAATGAAGACACTGAACTCAAATGAGAATTCTTCAGGTATAGATCAAAAAATTGTAGAAGATCGGATGACAATGTTTGATTATGAAAATCAAATCATTAAAGCTTTTAGAATGATTAGAGATCGCTTTAAATAATCAGAGTTCTTATCCGTTTGGTTAAAATTATTGGGCAAGTATCACAAAAGTAGCATACAATATAACATTCCTTCATATTCAAAAATAACTGATCTGATAGTTGGTGATTTGGGTTACATCGATTGGCAACATGATATCATTATTGAATAAAAGATTTAAAGCATATTAGTAATTTGCATCCTAGCTTTATAGCTATACTATTCAATTCTATTTTCATATAGTGGAGATGGTTTCAGAATTAATATTAAGTATAAAGATAATCAATATAAAACTCGAATAAATAAATAATATATTATCATGAGAGAATTTTATGTTTATAGATTACAGCAAAGAATTGTGAACGAAGACATTGATAAGAGGAGAAAGATTATTCCAGTAATATATAGTCGATGCTTTTTCATGTGTTGAAGAGGAGAGACTTGATTATATCAAGAGAAATCAAAAGGATCTTCGATCTGAAATTTAGAAAGAAATTAAAGATGTAGTTGTAAAAGTTAAAGTTGATGGTAATGCTATTGGAACAAGAATCATATTACTTTCAAGTTTCACTAGGAGTCCAATGTATATGATCCAAAACCACCAAGATGCAATTACTATTTACAGATGGTATGGACATCCTGATCTATTTATTATATTTACCTATAATACTCAGTAGCCAGAGATCAATCTGCTCTAAATTTAATTCCTGGACAGTAGTTCGAAGATAGACCAGATATTGTTAGTTGAGTTTTTAAAATAAAAGTTGATGAGCTAATGCTGGATATTAACGAACACCAATATTTTAGAAAATATCTATACGTATTTTTGATTATATTATATTTGGTATTAGAGATTAATATAGCACCATGACTTTATATCATATCTTGATTTTTTTCACCATTTGTAGCTTTGTATATGATAGAATTTCATAAATATGGTCTATCTCATGTTCATATATTGCTTTGATTGGATGCTGATTATGCACATATGATGTCAGTCAATATATACTCTATAATCTATACAAAAATATCCAATAAAGATAATGATATGATTGTATATGAAGTTCTTATAAAATTTATGATGTATAGACTATGTGGAGTTTATAATCCCAGCTCGCCAAGTATGTTAAAAAGCCATTGTTCGAAATATTTTTTAAAAAATTTTAGATGAAGACAACAATCAATGAAAATGATTTTGCTATTTACAAAAAAAAAGATAACAGATGATTTGTAGTCAAAAATGAAGTTAAACTTGATAATAAATTTATTGTTCCCCATAATCTAGATTTGGTCATACGTTATCAAGCACACAGTAATGTTGAATGGTATCATAAATCTAGAATGATTAAATATTTATTTGAATATATTAACAAAGGTATTGATAGAATAGGAGTGGTAATAATGAAAAATATTTTGGTGGATGATAATACTAAAAAAAATAATATGAACAGATTGATGAGATCAAGATCTATCTTGATTACAGGTATCTATTATTATATGAAGCTATATGGAGATTATTTCAGATTTATATCTATTTTAAAGAACCTACAATGGAGCGTCTTTCAGTACATCTTTCGTATATGAATATAGTTATATATCATGAAAATAAAATCTTATCATCCATCCTTAATAGAAAAGATGCAGAAAAAATGATGTTCACAGAATGCTTGTGGACCAATGAAGTATATGAAAATACTCACAAGTTAACAAATGTTGAATTTCCTCTGAAATGGATATGAAATCTTAAGGATAAACTTTGGACCAAAAGAAACCAGAAAAGATGAATCAACAGGATTGTTTATGTTCATCCTAATTTATAAGGTGAGCTATATTATTTGAGAATGCTATTGAATATGATCAAAGGATCAAGAAGTTTTGATGAGATCAAAATCATAAATGATACTATACATCTAACATTTCAATCTGAATGTAATGTGTTTGGATTGCTAGGTGATGATAAAAAATTAATGATATGAAGCATTAGAAGAAGTATTTTATTGGGCGACATCTTTTGAATTGAGGTAATTTTTTGTTATTGTTAGTCATTTACTATGAGATTGCCAATTCTAATAAGTTATTGGACATGCATTACAAAATAATTGCTGATGATATCATCCATAGATTATAAGATATTTTAGAGCTACCTAATTTATAGATATCAGAATTATAGTTAAAAAAATTATATTTCATTTAAATTGGAGAAGCTATTCAATAAAAATTCATATTCTCTTTCTGATTATAATCTTTTAATGCCTAACAAAATAATAGCAGAAGAAATAATTAATAGATTATTGAGAGATGAGTTAGATTATGATGTCATAATCTGCAATGAAAATATTCTATATTATTCGAAGGATTAAACAGTGAAGAAAAAATTATTTATGATGCTGTTTTGGATGCCGTTAATCAATGTGAAGGTGGATTATTTTTTATTTATAGTCATGGAGAAATTGATAAAATATATTTTTGGCACGTAACAGTTTCAAAAATTTATTTTGAAAAAAATATTATACTAGCTGTTGCTTCTTCTGGAATAGCATTATTTTTATGATCCAATAGACAGACGATGCATTTAAAATTTAAGATATTGGTTCAAATTGATGAATGCTCTACATGTGAGTTAAAAAAAGAGACTCAACTTGCAAAATTAGTCAAATGCACTAGATTAATAGTTTAGGATAAAGCTCCAATAAATTACATAAATTGTTATGAAGCTTTCGATAGATCTCTACAAACTATTTTAAATATAAAAGGTTTAGATATCTAGAAAAATCTATTTGCTGAAAAGATTGTATTGCTGAGAGGAGATTTCAGATAAATTCTTTCAGTCATTATTGAAGGAAATAGGAAAGAAATAATAGATGCATCAGTATATCGATCATATCTATGAAAGCAATATAGAATTTATCTTCTAAAAAAAATATGCATCTATTGGATAGTGGTATGGATAAAGAATCTTGAACATTGATGCTTGATTTTAGCAAATAGATTTTGGATATTGGTGATGAAAAATTACCTGTCATTAAATTAAATAAAGAAGAGAATGAAGAAAACTGGATAAAAATTTCAGATGATTTACTTATAAGGGATAATAAAGACTACATCAAAAGTATTGCTTCTTCTATATACTCTAATTTTATGAGCAACTATAATGATCTTGTATATTTGAAAGAGAGAACTATCATTACACCTATAAATGAAATGATTGATGAAATCAATATATACATACTTTTTCTGGTACCATCAGAAGAGAAGATATATTTGAGCTTTGTGCAGTATACAAAATATCAATGAATGTGCCGCTGAAGATGTTCTTTATCCTACTGAATTTTTAAATTCTCTAAAATTTAATGACATTCCACATCATGAATTGAAGCTAAAAATAAGTTATCCTATAATATTATTACAAAATATCAACCAGAGTTTAGGTCTGTATAATGGTACTAGGTTAATAGTAATGTGTTTAACTTTAAAAGTTATCGAAGCAAAAATCAGCATAGATAGCCATATCAACAGTAAGGTTTATATCCTATGTATTATAATGCAACTTATTACAATAAAATGATCATTTACTTTCAAAAGATGATAGTTTTCAGTAAGACTTTATTATGCTATGATAATTAATAAAAGTCAAGACCAGACATTAAAGTTTGTAGATTAATACTTGCCGAAATCTATATTTTCTCATAATCGGCTCTATATAGTGATTTTGCATGTAACATCATGTAGATTTATTAAATAAGTATGCTAGTTTTAAAAATTATACAAAGAACATTGTTTATAAAGAAATTTTTTAGAACTTCCTTCATGTGCCTTTACTATTTTAAAATGATATAAAATAGTTTAATAAATTTTTCTCTTCTTATATTTTGTTGTATGTTTTTTTTTAGTAGAATAGAAGGAGAAATTGAATATACCTTATTATTAGACCCGTCACTTGAAAAATACAACTAAAAAATTAAAGTCAGGCTTGCGAGGATGCATGTGATATTCAATAAATCTTAATATTGAAAATTAACTAATTAATGTTGATTGTATTTTGATTGATGAAAATATTTATATTATTTTCTTGCTATCTATCCATACTTTTTTTTAATATATGCATATATATATATGTGTGTGTGTGTGTGTCTTTCTTTTAATATACATGGATCTTCGATTCAAGCATCAATATGAAGAGAAGATGGTGAGCAATTTAAAAAAATTGCTTACTGAAGAAAGAGTTTATTTTTTCAAAATTTTAATATTATTTTGAATAAAAAAGATTTTAGGGCTATCGTCCATAAATATATCATTTATATTAATAGGCAGATAATTGTCGAGTAAACTGACAATAACAATGATTCTATTCCCCTCCAAAAAATTAATTTCATCAATTTTGATGAGCTTTTACCAAAAAATTACAATGATCTCTATTTAACAAGTAAACATTAAATATAGATAACATCATCCATACTATTATATTTTTAATATATGTATATATATGTTTTTTATATTTTTTTTTCAAAATAAAAGAGGTATGATGTGATTATATTCACCTACTAATTTTGTAGATGTCATTGGTCACATTGTTGTTGTTGGGACCCTCAATCAAATACATAGAAGGCAAATTTTGATTTACCAAAAAAATTTAGAGATTGAAAATATAAGGTCCAAACTAAATGCTCCTTTCCTACGTATCTTTATGTAATATGATAAAATATTATCGGACATTCTTAGTCATCTTATTTGATTGATAACATTAAAAAAAAATTAGATTACATTCTGAGAAAAGTTCGTTGAAGAATTCGATGAGAATACTATATGATAAAGAATAAAAGAATATGCAGTTATTATCATTTTGGTTGGCATGATTGTGAGGACATACAAAGATAGTTTATTTCTCTCTATCTCTATTTTTAATAAAAAAATTGATAGATTAATATATTCTTTAATATAAGAAATGTGCTTATTATCATTCTCTACATTCAAATACTATATAGATCTCCAAATATCCGAAATTATAGACTACTGAAACAGGTTATGAAATATAATTTTATAGTATTATTCTTTTTAAATATAGAATTTGTATAACAATATTTGGATGCGGCTAAAAAATTTGTATAAACTTTGAAATGCCAGTTACTCCAATTATATTTATACAACAAGAACAATGAACTATTATCAACCATGGACAGGAAGTTATTGTCAATAGAAATAATCAAAGGATTGGTTGAATTAAAACTGAATCAATTTCGGATATAATCCAAAATCTTATTACGCTCAAACATATTCTTAACTAAGTATCTTAAATTTATTCAATACTTTTTAGGATACAAATTTTACATGCAAAGTAAACATAAAATTGATCAATACCTTTTATGGCTGGTGGTATAAAGCTTACTTTAATTGTAAATCTATGATGAAAACTTATGGTGATACTTTTTGGTGTAATCAATGCGGCATGAATGACTAACCTTCCGTACCATTGTAAAATCATGATCTTTTAAGTTTACTTTGTCTTTTAAATGAATTAACATTTTTTTATATAATGAATCTTATAAGATTCTAATATCTTTTGTAAGATATAAATTGAATGCTACTGTCCAAAATGATACAGATGTCATGACTTTTGGAAAATTGGCTTAGTAACTACTTGGTATACTATCCATTAATCTTGTATTCAATTCAAAATTTGATAGATTCGCTTTTCTAATAGTTATGAAGAAGATTCTTGACCATACTTATATCTTCCAAGTCATGTTTGATTTGTAGAATCTTAATGATAATTTTTTAAATTTTAAAGTAACAAAAATTTACGATGAGAATGGCTTTGGGTTGGTAGATTCTCATCATAATTTCGATACTGGATCTTCATTAGTTCAAAATGTGAAAAAAATAATTTCAACTCTTGACAAAGAAGTTTAAATTGAACTTTTCAGAAAAATTTTACTGCAAAAGCACCATCGCTCATGGCTTGGTAATATTTCATATTTTTTTATTGTTATCCTACCCCTCTCTAAACAATGAATCAAATAAATTTTTTCATATCCTATTTAGAGATCCATCTTCACCACCAACCACTAAGAGACATCATGTAGGATAATTTATCGATAATTATTATCTTATTATTTGTTTAACAAATTCAAGGAGATGGGCAACTTTGTGATCTAACATTTATTTTTTTCTATTTTGCAGCTCAAGCAAAGACCATCCAACTTTTAAAGGTTAAAAATATTGTTGTTGGTGCAAAAATCCGCCTGCGCCGGAGAAGCTGGAGTCGAGGGAGTAGCGATTGCCGTCGGGACCTGCAAAAGAAGTCTAAACCGGAGGTGGGGTTGCTCCGGCAAGACCCTCCGACGCTCAAGTCAGTTCTCTGCCTCAACAAGAATAGAGTGCTCGAACGAAAAATTTTTAGCAGAGTTTTGAGATGGTAAATGGAGCTTATAGAATAACGTATCTGGGGTTTTCCTTTTATAGACGGAGGGGGCAACAAATTGACAGTGACGCCTGTAACCGTCCCGTCATGGGCTGCCCAGAGTCAGGAGAAATTTATTGCGGAGGGTAGTGGAGCGGAATCGTGGCTATCACTGTGGCTCGCCACGTGGAATCAGTTACAGAGAGTGGAGCGGCGTCCGTTGTCGCGACTTGCCAGAGGATGGAAGAATCGCGCAGTATCCGTTACAGGAGGTGGAGCAGGATCGTGGGCATCATAGCGGTCTGCCAGGGAATAGTGGAGCCATGCGGGATCCATCGCAGAAATGGAGCAGGATCATGGCCGTCATAGCGGTCTGTCAGAGAATAATAGAGCTGCGCGAAATCCATCGCAGGAAGTGGAGCAGGATCGTGGCTATTGCTGTGTCGCGCCAGGGAGTGCAGACCCGTCGGCTGAAGTTCGGTTGGAATGTCTGGTGGTTAATTATCCACTTGAGAGGAGACTGAAGTCTGACCCCAGTAAGAGTCCGGACGAGGTCTTCCTCTAGCCGAGGTCAGGGACGAGGCCCGACTCCTGTAGGAGTCCGGGCGGAGTTCACCTGCAATCAAAGTCGGGGCGAAGTCCGACTCCCGTAGGAGTCCGGACGGAGCTTACCGACGGTCGGAGTTGGTGACAGAGCCCGGCTCCCGTAGGAGTCCGGGCGGAGCCTTCCTTGCAGTCGGAGTTGGGGACGAGGCCCGACTCCCGTAGGAGTCCGGGCGGAGTTTACCTGCAATCAAAGTCGGGGCGAAGTCCGGCTCCCGTAGGAGTCCGGACGGAGCTTACCGGCGGTCGGAGTTGGTGACAGAGCCCGGCTCCCGTAGGAGTCCGGGCGAAGCCTTCCTTGCAGTCAGAGTTGGGGACGAGGCCCAGCTCCCGTAGGAGTCCGGGCGGAGTTTACCTGCAATCAAAGTCGGGGCGAAGTCCGACTCCCGTAGGAGTCCGGACGGAGCTTACCGACGGTCGGAGTTGGTGACAGAGCCCGGCTCCCGTAGGAGTCCGAGCGGAGTCCGCTTGCTGTCGGAGCCAGAGACGAGGCCCGGCTCTCGTAGGAGTCCGGGCGGAGTTTACCTGTAATCAAAGTCGGGGCGAAGTCCGGCTCCCGTAGGAGTCCGGACGGAGCTTACCGGCGGTCGGAGTTGGTGACAGAGCCCGGCTCCCGTAGGAGTCCGGGTGGAGCCTTCCTTGCAGTCGGAGTTGGGGACGAGGCCCGGCTCCCGTAGGAGTCCGGGCGGAGTTTACCTGCAATCAAAGTCGGGGCGAAGTCCGGCTCCCGTAGGAGTCCGGACGGAGCTTACCGACGGTCGGAGTTGGTGACAGAGCCCGGCTCCCGTAGGAGTCCGGGCGGAGTTCGCTTGCTGTCGGAGCCGGAGATGAGGCCCGACTCCCGTAGGAGTCCGGATGGAGTTTACCTGCAATCAAAGTCGGGGCGAAGTCCGGCTCCCGTAGGAGTCCGGACGGAGCTTACCGACGGTCGGAGTTGGTGACAGAGCCCGGCTCCCGTAGGAGTCCGGGCGGAGCCTTCCTTGCAGTCGGAGTTGGGGACGAGGCCCGGCTCCCGTAGGAGTCCGAGTGGAGTTTACCTGCAATCAAAGTCGGGGTGAAGTCCGGCTCCCGTAGGAGTCCGGACGGAGCTTACCGGCGGTCGGAGTTGGTGACAGAGCCCGGCTCCCGTAGGAGTCCGGGCGGAGTCCGCTTGCTGTCGGAGCCGGAGACGAGCCCGGGAGGGTCAATCCTGTTGAGAACTTCGGCTGAGAGTATTTTATACCCAACACCAGTCCTCCTACTTTCGAGTTTGAATTTCGAATGAAGGAAGTACAGTGAGGTTGGCACAGTCGAAGTTATCCCCTCGAACCTTGTGCAAGACCGCCTCCAGATATTTTGGCATTAAATGTGTGCGTGCTGGGGTCTTTTCGATTCGGGGCGATACGAAAGGACTCTTCAAAATTCTCGTTGGTACATTGGCCCAGGTACGATGCAGTAATGACCCTGCCAACCGTCAGCCGCTTTCAGCCGCCTGCCGTGGTGAGTGGGACACGTGTCGAGCGCGGGCCGGCCCGGGGGGATTCGCGATCATTATGGTGCCGGATCCCAGGGTCTATTTAAACCTGCCCTTCTGCCTTTGGGGCCCTTATTCCGCTTCAGAATTCTAGCGGTATCCGCCCTTTCTTCGAGTGCCCTATTTCTCTTGGCGTCTCCTTGGGACATAGGCGCCCTTCGAGTTGTCCCTGTCCTCGCCCCTCTGCATCTCTCAAAGCGATCTAGGTTAGTCCCGGAACCTCCGCCTCTCTTTTCGCCATCTAGGAGCCTTTTCTTTGCCATTTTCTTCTGTCGTATTCCTCCGAGTTAGTCTACTGTGACCTCTTATCCTTTGCCCCGTCTGTCTCCTTTGAGATCTTTAGAGTCTTCATTTGAAGTCATTTGAAATGTCTTCTGGCTCTTCCGCTTCCAGCGGCTCCGGGAGTTCTTCCGCCTCCACCCCCCAGGTCCCCCGTTCTGTAGATGAATCCATACCTGGGGCGGGGCCTCGCCCGATTTTCGTGCCGGGTGCCATTCCCTGTTCCTTGACTCCGGATGAACTCCTGCTGATAAGGGTTCAGTACGGAGTTCCTTCGGAGTATGACCTGGAGCTTCCCGACCCCTCCGATCGGGCCAGCACTCCTCCATCTGGTCGCTTTTGCCTGTATCAGGAGGTGTTTCGTGCCGGGCTCCGGCTTCCGCTTCCGTCCTTTGTTGTCATCCTCTTCTGCTTTTTAAATATCTCTTTGGCTTCAGTTGCTCCGAATTCTTTTAGATTTTTGATAGGATTTCTCTCCCTTTGCCACGTAGTCGAGGTCCAGCCGTCCCTCTCTCTATTTAGGTATTTTTATACCTTCAAGCGCCATCCTTCGGCGAAGGACTGGTGGTATTTCTCTCCTCAGTTCGGCAAGAAGGGGTTGCTGAAAGGTGCCCCCTCTTCGATCCACAACTGGAAGGAGAAATACCTCTTCGTCCACTGTCCGACCTTGAGGCTGGGCCTGCCCCCTTGGGGCTCTCTGAGGGATTCTGTTCGTCGGGCCCCCAGTCTGGGGGAGGACGACCTCCAGGCTGCCCTGAAGCTTCTTGCCTATTCCGCTCCTTCCCTTCCCAACCTTCTGAGGGAGCAATTTTTGTTCAACATCGGCCTGAGCCCCCAGGATCCTGCGAGTACTTCATCTTTTCCTTTATCTTCTTTTCTTCTGTCCTTCTTCTTTTTCTTTCTCTTTCTTCTCTCTTCTTCCTTCTCTCTCTTTTTCTCCTCTTTTTCTTTCTTTTTTTTTTACCCCATTATCGATTTCTGACTCTTGATTGATTGATTTGATTTTTTTTTTTTTAAGGAATGGACGCCGAAGCAGCGCGGATGCTTGCCAGGGGCCTCAGGGCCCACAAAAGAAAGGGTGTCGCGACCTCCGGATCGGCGAAGAGGGCCAGGGTGGAGGAGTCGAGCTTGGCCGCGCCCGTCCAGACGGCTCCAGCGATTGACATTCCCTCGGATGCCGAGCCAACGGCCCCCCGGGCCTCCTCGAGGAGTCCACCAACTGGGGCCCCCGTTTCGGGGGTCCGCTCCACGGAGGTGCCCGTCATCGAGAGGGAAAAGAGAAGGAAGTCGGTGGCCCGCAGGGTGAGTAGTCGTCGAACCGCCGCTGAGAGTCCCTCGGTTCTGAAGAGGGGCCGGAGAATCCCTTCAATGACAGGGACTTGATCAGGCGGTTGATCGACGGCTGCATTCTGTCCGAAGTCGTCGAGAGGATCGACCACGTCGATCCTGAGCAGCGGGTCTGGGACTCTTTAGGGTCCTTCCTTGAGGTAAGCAAATCTTCATTTATCCGACTATTCGACCCTTGTTCTGATCCCCTAGCCGCCCTTGCAGATTGGGCACCAGCTTCTCGCCAATATCGAGGCGATGAACCGTCCGAGGAGGAACATCATCCAGGTGGAGGAGCGCTGTCGGGCCGAGGTTGCTCGTCTCAAAGAAAAGATGGCCGAAGTAGTCGCCCTCCAAGAGGCCCTAGAAAGAGAGAAACAAGCCCGGGTGGAGGAAAAGCAGACCTTGGAGGAGACGGCGAGGAAGGCGGAGGCCGAGGTCGCCAATTTGATTGAGCAGACTCCAGTCCTGGTCTCGGAGGCCAGGGTTCTTACGGTAGAGGAGTTCAAGACCTCTGCAGAGATGAGGGACCTGAACATCCAATTCGGCCAGGAGGCATTCATTAAGGGGTTCGAGCTCTGCCAGGAGAGGGTGGCCAGAAAATTTTCGGAGCTCGACCTTAACTTCCTGGGTGAGGAGTCCGAAGATGAGGCCGGTCTCACTCCTGCCATCGCCGCTGCAGCAGCCCCCCCTCGTGGAATGCCGAGCTCTCCAACTCTTGCCCCTGAGGTCTGAGACCTCCGACCTTGTAGTTTTATTTTTTCGTAATTTTTCTTTACCTTCTTATCTTCAAAAATCATCCAATCAATAAAGTTGAATTTCTTATCGTGGGCGGCTTCTTCCTCCTTCTTTTCTTCTTTCTGCTTTTCTTTCTGTGATGAGACGTGTCTTGATACTTTTGTCCCCCAATGGCAGCGCCCTGTCGAAGCACTTTCCCTGCCCCTGGGGATCCCGCTGAAGTCGACGATCCAGCGGCTGAAGAAGGAGGTTCTTCAGTTGATAAAGAGGTCAAAGAAGATGGAAGGCGAGCTTCGCAGATTGAGGAAGGGCTATTCTGAAGCCACCACAGAGGCCACCCACTTTCGGAATCTCCACGTGAAGGGGATCATGGAGTATAGCCGGAGGAAGGCGGACTTCGCGAAGGAGCTTGAGGAATGCAAGAAGAGCACCAGCGATCGAATTTGGGCTCAAGCTGTCAAGATCAGCGCTCTCAGGGTGGAACTGTCTGCTGCGAAGGAGAAGATCGGCCATCTGGAAGGAAGTTCATCCCGGCTCTTGGCCCGGGCCGACGACGACCGAGAGTGGTCGAAGAAGGTCTCCGCCCTTCAGCAGCAGCTTCAAGACGTTGAGATGAGCTACGATGTGCATCGGGCCGGTTGGCGCAGGTAGGTGGATGAATATAAAGGGAGACTCAGGGTGGCGACCGACGAAGTTGCCCGTCTTCAGAGGTAGCTGGCTGACAGGGCTCAGCCTACTTTCGCTCGAGATTCTGATGAGCTCCAGTCCCTAAGAGGAACCGTTGAAGAGATTTCTGTCGCCCTCGGAGAAAAGACGGCTGAGCTGCAACAACTGAAGATCCAACTGACATACGAGCAGTGGGCCGTCACGGACGTGGAGGCGAAATCTGAGGTCCTGAGAAAGAGGCGTTGAGAGGCGGAGGCCGAAAGCCAGCGATTTCGTCGGGCGCTCCAGGACGCGCTGCTGAAAAAGGGAGAGATAGAAGAAGAAGTTGAGAATCTGAGGCAGTCCTGGATAGAGGGTGGAGTAGGTAATTCTAGATCGGAAGGAGCAGAGCTTCCCTAGGGCTCTTCTTGGCCTTCCGTCTTTTCATGTATACATTTTTCCTTTTGTTGTTTTGTCTCGCTTTTGTCACTTTGTTTTTCTTCCTTTGGCCTTCTGGGCTTTGTGGTGTATATTTTGCAAACGGAATGAAAAAGAAAAAGGGATTTTGTGTTACCTCGTCTGCATATCGTATTAAATTATCGCCCGTCGGACTTCTCTTGTCGTTCGACTTGTCCGACGTTGGCGTCGCTTAGAGGTGCCCGATCGCCGATGCGATGGTTTGCTTTCCCTGGTGGTCCGAATTCCGCAGTACTTCAGAGGTACCGCCATCTTCTTGATTTGTGTCGAGAGCCTTCTTAGAGGCCGGGGGTGTTTGGTAGGAACTCCCCGTCTTTGTTGAGACGGGGCTCCTTATGTCTTTGGCGTAGTTTGTCCTTCATCTGTTTCCGTCGTAGTTCGTCACTCTTCCTTTTTAATTTTTCTCCTCTTTTCAGAGTGAGGATCCTCCCCCTGCTTTTTGCGGGGTTGCGTAGAAGTGTGGAGGTGCCGCTGAGGGACCTTTCCCCTTCACTCGATCTTGTTGAGCGGTCGGGCTTCGTCATCGTCAGGACGAGGTTCTCCTCCTGTTCCCAACGAGGACGCAGGGGCACATAAGGACCATCGCAAGGGTATCTCCCCCCATCCGGTCTAAAAGAACCGGACCTTCGATTTTGCTCATGTCAAGACGAGGTTCTCCTCCTATTTCTGACATGGCCGTGGGGGCACATCAGGGCGTTGTGAGGCCTCTCCCCCCATCCGGTCTAAAAGAACCGGGCCTTTGACTTTGCTCATGTCAGGACGAGGTTCTCCTCCTGTTCCTGACATGGTTGTGGGGGCACATCAGGGCGTTGTAAGGCCTCTCCTCCCATCCGATCTAAAAGAACCGGACCTTTGACTTTACTCATGTCAGGACGAGGTTCTCCTCCTGTTCCTGACATGGCTGTGGGGGCACATCAGGGCATTGTAAGGCCTCTCCCCCCATCCGATCTAAAGGAATCGGGCCTTTGACTTTGCTCATGTCAGAATGAGGTTCTCCTCCTGTTCCTGACATGGCTGTGGGGGCACATCAGGGTGTTGTAAGGCTTCTCCCCCATTCGGTCTAAATGAATCAGGCCTTTGACTTTGCTCATGTCAGGATGAGGTTCTCCTCCTGTTCCTGACATGGCTGTGGGGGCACATCAGGGCATTGTGAGGCCTCTCCCCCCATCCGATCTCAAGATAATCGGACTTTCATTTTAGTTATGTTAGGATGAGGTTCTCCTCCTGTTCCTAACATAACCTTGTTTTAATTGTTTGAAGGGGTTATCCTCAGTCGTGACAAATCTATTTCAAATGGGAGGAGCATGCAAAGTCGAAAGGAATTTAGGTTCGGGGCGGAGTCGTAAGCGATACATTTACAGATTTTTCGAGCTCCATGGTCGCGGAAGGTCTGCTCCTCCTTGAGGCCCTCCGGCGATGGAGTCGATGGTCCCAATTGGAGGCCGATCTCCGGGCTGCTCCTCCCTCCTTGGCGGTTCAGGTTGCGGCAGGGCTCTTGGCCAATCTTCTCTACCTTCAGGCCGGCGTCGAATAAATCTGTCGAGTCGACCTCGCCGGATGAGCTCCTCGATCTCGTCTCGGAGATGGATGCATTCCTCCGTGTCGTGGCCATGGTCGCGGTGGTAGAGACAGAACTTGTTGGGGTTGCGCTTCCTGGGGTGTGTGCGCATCCTCTCTGGCCTAGGGAGCTGCTCCCTGACCTCCATCAGTACCTGGGCCTTCGAAGCATTGAGGGGGGCGTAGTTGCGGAATCTTCCTGGTGGAGAACCCCGCCGAACCCCGCGGTCCAGACTTCTCTGCCTGCGTACCCGAGGTGGAGTATGGGCACGCTTGTGCCCAGGAGGAGATTGAGAACGTGGCCGAGCTTCCCTCGATCTTTTTTCGACTGCGGGCTTACTCGAGTCTTCCGCCTGCCGTTCTCTCGCGGTCTCTTCATCCTTCATTTTGAAGGCCTCTTCCGCTCGGGCGTACCCTTCAGCCCGAGCCAATAAATCAGCAAAATTCCTAGGATACTTCTTCTCCAGTCCTTCTGAAGGCCGCCCTTCAGAGCGGCCATTGCGACTGATTGGTCCAAATTCCGGACCTCCAGTGCTGCGACATTGAAACAGTTGATGTAGGCCCGAATGGACTCCCCTTCCCTCTGCTTGATATTGATGAGGGACTCCGAACCCTTCCGGAGGCGCCGGCTGCTGACAAAATGGGCCACGAATTGGTGGCTCATTTGATCGAAGGAAAAGATGGTACCCGGCTTCAGCGCCGAGTACCAATTTCTCACCGCTCCCTTCAAGGTGGAGGGGAAGGCTCGGCACAGAATGGCATCGGGAGTGCCATGAAGCAGCATCATCGTCCGGAAGGCTTTCAGATGATCGACCGGGTCTGAAGTCCCATCGTAGCTTTCGAACTGGGGGAGCTTGAAGTTTGGCGGGATCGATTCCTGCATGATCATTTGAGAAAATGGAGGGTCAGTGCAAATATCCTCACCATAGGCGGGGGGATCGTGGCGGAGTTCTTCGATCCACCGGTTCATCTCTTGGAGTCTCTGGTCCAAGAAGTCCTCTCGACTCTGGGTCTCGAGGGTTCTCTGGCAGAATGGGGGCAGGGATCTTTCAGGGGTGGAATCGTGATCCGATTGAGGGCTCTCCACCCTCGGATTCATCTTCCCAGAGAAGATGGGACGGCTGGTCCAAGTGGCCCGCCCCACCGCCGGATTCTGGTGCTCCGGTGACATCCTTTTCAGGTGCGCTGATGTCTGTGGCTGCTGCTGTTGCTGCATGGCCTGCACAGCTTCAGTGAGGCCTCTGACCTACTACGCTAGCAGGTCAAACTGCTCCGCACCGACCGCCGTCGTGGGAGGAGGAGGAGGAGGTTGGGAGACAGGAGGTGAGGCCGGAGCCTGAGATCTGGCCGTGGAGGCCGTGGATCGTCGCGTGGATGCCTTGCGGGGAGGCATCGAGCAAAGACCAAGTGGAGGAAGGAGGAGAGGACGTCAGAAAATATGCCCGGGGGCGGTCCCGTTGAGCGCTCCTTTAAGAACAAGGGTACCGCGAAGACACAGACCCCTTCCTTTAGCGTCAATCCTGTTGGTGCAAAAATCCATCTGCGTTGGAGAAGCTGGAGTCGAGGGAGTCGCGGTCGCCGTTGGGACCTGCAAAAGAAGTCTAAACCGGAGGTGGGGTTGCTCCGGCAAGACCCTCCGACGCTCAAGTCAGTTCTCTACCTCAACAAGAATGGAGTGCTCGAATGAAAAATTTTTAGCAGAGTTTTGAGATGGTAAATGGAGCTTATAGAATAACGTATCTGGGGTTCCCCTTTTATAGACGGAGGGGGCAACAAATTGACAGTGATGCCTGTAACCATCCCGTCATGGGCCGCCTAGAGTCAGGAAGAATTTATTGCAGAGGGTAGTGGAGCGGAATCGTGGCTATCACTGTGGCTCGCCACGTGGAATCAGTTATGGGGAGTGGAGCGGCGTCCGTTGTCGCGACTTGCCAGAGGATGGAAGAATCGTGCAGTATCCGTTACAGGAGGTGGAGCAGGATCGTGGGCATCATAGCGATCTGCCAGGGAATAATGGAGCCGCACGGGATCCGTCGCAGGAAGTGGAGCAGGGTCGTGGCCGTCATAGCGGTCTGTCAGAGAATAATGGAGCTGTGCGAAATCCGTCGCAGGAAGTGGAGCAGGATTGTGGCTGTTGCTGTGTCGCGCCAGGGAGTGCAGATCCATCGGCTGAAGTTCGACTGGAATGTCTGGTGGTTAATTATCCACTTGAGAGGAGCTTGAAGTCCGACCCCAGTAAGAGTCCGGACGAGGTCTTCCTCTAGCCAAGGTCGGGGATAAGGCCCAGCTCCCGTAGGAGTCCGGGCGGAGTTCACCTGCAATCAAAGTCGGGGCGAAGTCCGGCTCCCGTAGGAGTCCGGACGGAGCTTACCGGCGGTTGGAGTTGGTGACAGAGCCCGACTCCCGTAGGAGTCCGGGCGGAGCCTTCCTTGCAGTCGGAGTTGGGGACGAGGCCCGGCTCCCGTAGGAGTCCGGGCGGAGTTTACCTGCAATCAAAGTCGGGACGAAGTCCGGCTCCCATAGGAGTCCGGATGGAGCTTACCGGCGGTCGGAGTTGGTGACAGAGCCCGACTTCCGTAGGAGTCTGGGTGGAGCCTTCCTTGCAGTCGGAGTTGGGGACGAGGCCCGGCTCCCATAGGAGTCCGGGCGGAGTTTACCTGCAATCAAAGTCGGGGCGAAGTCTGGCTCCCGTAGGAGTCCGGACGGAGCTTACCGGCGGTCGGAGTTGGTGATAGAGCCCGACTCCCGTAGGAGTCCGGGCGGAGTCCGCTTGCTGTCGGAGCCGGAGACGAGGCCCGGCTCCCGTAGGAGTCCGGGTGGAGTTTACCTGTAATCAAAGTCGGAGCGAAGTCCGGCTCCCGTAGGAGTCCGGACGAAGCTTACCGGTGGTCGGAGTTGGTGACAGAGCCCGGCTCCCGTAGGAGTCCGGGCGGAGCCTTCCTTGCAGTCGGAGTTGGGGACGAGGCCCGGCTCCCGTAGGAGTCCGGGCGGAGTTTACCTGCAATCAAAGTCGGGGCGAAGTCCAGCTCCTGTAGGAGTCCGGACGGAGGTTACCGGCAGTCGGAGTTGGTGACAGAGCCCGGCTCCCGTAGGAGTCCGGGCGGAGTCCGCTTGCTGTCGGAGCCAGAGACGAGGCCCGGCTCCCGTAGGAGTCCGGGCGGAGTTTACCTGCAATCAAAGTCGGGGCGAAGTCCGACTCCCATAGGAGTCCGGATGGAGCTTACCGGCGGTCGGAGTTGGTGACAGAGCCCGGCTCCCGTAGGAGTCCGGGCGGAGCCTTCCTTGCAGTCAGAGTTGGGGACGAGGCCCGGCTCCCGTAGGAGTCCGGGCGGAGTTTACCTGCAATCAAAGTAGGGGCGAAGTCCGGCTCCCGTAGGAGTCCAGACGGAGCTTACCGGCGGTCAGAGTTGGTGACAGAGCCCGGCTCCCGTAGGAGTCCGGGCGGAGTCTGCTTGCTGTCAGAGCCGGAGACGAGCCCGGGAGGGTCAATCCTGTTGAGAACTTCGGCTGAGGGTATTTTATACCCAACAATTGTTATTTGTTGTAAATATTCATGCACTTTAAAATATTTTGGTTTAGTCTTAAAAGAATATATATTTTTAATATTTATCATTAATATTATAGTATTTTTAAATGTATTTCACTTAAAATTCTGACACGAAGCGTAGATTACGGTTACGTACTAGTTCCTCATTTAATGCTGGATTATATTAACTGATTTTATCAGAAGTCTAATTATGCAAATATTGGTGAACTTTTTCTTTTAGACATATACATAAAGCTTTTTTTTTCACCGACTTTGACTTAGTCTTCAAAATTTAGCTTTATTTGATGCTTGTGAATTAGTTTTACCTAGTATCATGTAGAGTTATGCTAAAGATTTTGTAATTGACTAAATTGTATTTTATCCCACCGATAGATCTTAGCATGAAACTCAATATATCCATACCATCCTTTTAAGATTCAGTGATTTTTCTATGATATCTATTATTTTTGAAAATCATATTTTTAGGTATTTGGATCCTTCATAGTTTTGGTTTCACCTTAGGCTGACAATATGGCAAGCATATAATTCTCTGTCTACATCATGATCCTTCTTCTAGCTCCTTGCCTCTCATGCCCCACTATAATGTTTCTCCCATCTCTCTCTTATCAATGGCTCCATCCTATAAGATGGTCCAGATGCCATTATTTCCCTCCTTTCAATTCTTTCTCATATAGGCCTTCTTATTTTTGCAGTTGAGCATGCAAACATCTAATTTAATTAATGATTATCATCTAGTCTTTTTTTTACTCTAATGATCATTATGTAGATATTATTTTATGATCTACTATTAATCTACATAGAATGATTTTTAAAATTTCAATCCTTGAAGCAGTTATAAAAGTTTTTTATTTGCATTTGATGAACAATGACTTCCCAAAAAAATATCATTTCTTTTAGAATCATTGCCATCTCCTGTTAGTAATTGTCCCATCCTCAAAATAATGACTATTTTCATTACGATAGTAAATAATAATTTCTAGGGTCAATTATTTTGGAATGTCATTATTACAAAGAAACAAGCACTTAACTCAAGTATTGTGGGGATTTAATTAATAATAATACTAATATTTTATATTAAAGATTGCTCTCACCAATTAATCCCATGATAAGATCAAAAGGTTCCCTGAGTTCTTCTTTCCAAAGATAGCCTTCCAAACCAGTGAAAGTTGCTATATTTGATAAAATATTTTTTATTTTTTTAATATACTATTTATATTTATATTTTTTATTTTAAAAAAATAAAAAAAATAAAACTTGATACATGATGTTACAAGAGATTATTCTATAATATTATGTGTTAATATAGAATGCCAATCCTAATATCCATATATCATTTTACTATTATTATTAGCATTCAACCCCCACATTGTAGAGATTTAATTAATAATAATGATAACATTTTATATTAAAAATTACTCTCATCAATTAATCATATGATGAGATCAAAAGGATCTTTGAGAGTTTTTCTTTCCAAAGATGACCTTCCAAACTAATGAAGGTTACTGCATTTAATATTATTTTTTATCATACTATTTATATTTATATTTTTTATTTAAAAATAAAAAAAAATAAAACTTGACATGTGGCATTGCAGAAGATTATCCTCTTATGTGTTAACACAGAATGTCACCCTTAATACCTGTGTATTTTTTATTATTATTATTATATAGATAGATAGATTTTTTATCATACTATTTATATTTATATTTTTTATTTTAAAAAAATATAAAAAAACTTGACATATGGTGTTGCGGGTTTTTTATTTAAAATATATAAAAAATAAAAAAATAAACTTCACACGTGGCATTACGGGAGATTATCCTATAATCTTATGTGTCAATATGGAATACCACCCTTAATACCTATATATTACTTGACTATTATTATATAAATATTTTTATTTTTATTTAAAATATAAAAAAAATAAAAAAAATTAATTTGTGGTATTGCGGGATATTATCCTATAATCTTATGTGTTAACACAGAATATCACTCCTAATACCTGTATATTATTTTATTATTATTATATAGATATATTTTTTTATCATATTATTTATATTTATATTTTTTATTTTTTATTTAAAAATATATTTAAAAAATGTAAAACTTGACATGTGGTGTTGTGGATTTTTTATTCAAAAAATATAAAAGTAAAAAAAATAAAATTTAATATGTGGCATTATGGAAGATTATCCTATAATCTTATATATCAATATGAAATACCATTATTTATACTTTTATTTTTTATTTCAAAAGGATCCCTAAAGTTCTTTTTTCCAAAGATTGTCTTCCAAATCAGTGAAAATTGCTACATTTGGTAAAATATTCTCTATTTTTATCATATTATTTATATTTATATTTTTTATTTAAAAAAATAAAAATAAAATAAAATTTAACACGTGACATTATGAGAGATTATTTTATAATATTACATATCCACACGAAATGCTAATCTTAATATCCATGTATCATTTTACTATTATTATTAGCATTCAACCCCCACGTTATGGGAATTTAATTGATAATAATGCTAACATTTTATATTAAAGGTTGCTCTATCCTATGATGAGATTAAAAGGATCTTTAAGAGTTCTTCTTTCCAAAGATAGCCTCTCAAATCAGTGAAGATTGCTGTATTTTATATTATTTTTTATCATACTATTTATATTTATATTTTTTTATTTAAAAATATAAAAATTAAAAAATTAAAATTGATATGTGGTGTTGCAGGAGATTATCCTCTTATATGTTAACATGGAACGTCATCCCTAATACCCGTGTATTTCTTTATTATTATTTTATGATAGATAAATTTTTTTATCATACTATTTATACTTTTATTTTTTTATTTTAAAAATATAAAAAATAAAAAAAATTTAACACATGGCATTATGGGTTTTTATTTAAAAATAAAAAAATAAAAAAAATAAACTTAATACATAGCGTTGCGGGAGATTATTCTATAATCTTATGTGTCAATATGGAATGCCATCTTAATATCTGTGTATTACTTTACTATTATTATATAGATATTTTTATTTTTTATTTAAAAAATATAAAAATAAAACTTAACACGTGATGTTGCGGGAGATTATCTTATAATTTTATGTGTCAACACAGAATATCATTCCTAATAGTCGTATATTATTTTAATAATATTATATAAATATTATTTATATTTATATTTTTTATTTAAAAATATAAAAAATAAAAAATAAAACTTGATATGTAGTGTTGCAGGAGATTATCCTCTTATCTGTCAACACAGAATGTCATCTCTAATACTCATATATTTCTTTATTATTATTCTATAATAGATAATTTTTTTTTAATCATACTATTTATATTTATATTTTTTATTTTTTTATTTCAAAAATATAAAAAATAAAATTATAAAACTTAACACATGGTGTTGCAGGTTTTTTATTTAAAAAATAAAAAATAAAAAAAATAAACTTAACATGTAGCATTACGGGAGATTATCCTATAATCTTATGTGTCAATACAGAATACCACCCTTAATATCCGTGTATTGCTTTACTATTATTATATAGATATTTTTATTTTTTATTTAAAAAATAAAAAAAAAATAAAACTTGATACGTGGTATTGTGGAAGATTATCTTATAATTTTATGTGTCAACATAGAATATCACTCCTAATACTCATGTATTACTTTATTATTATTATATACATAGATAGATTTTTATATCATACTATTTATATTTATATTTTTTATTTCTTATTTAAAAAATAAAAAAAGTAAAACTTAACATATGGCATTGCGGGTTTTTTATTTAAAAAATAAAAAAAATAAAATAAAATTTGATACGTGGTATTATGAAAAATTATCCTAAAATTTTATATGCCAATACAGAATACTGCTATTTATATTTATATTTCTTATTTCTTATTTAAAATATAAAAAATAAAATTTGACACGTAGTGTTGCGGGTTTTTTATTTAAAAAATTTAAAAAATAAAAAAAAATAAAAAAAAAAATAAAATTTGATATGTGGTAACGTAAAAGATTATCGTGTAACCTTACATATCAATATAAAATACTACTTGTTGGTGCAGAATTCCGCCGACGTCGGAGAAGCTGGAGTCAAGAGGATCGCGGTCACCGTCGGGACCTACAAGGAAAGTCTAAACCAGAGTTGGGGGTGCTCCGGCAAGACCCTCCGATGCTCAAGTCAGTACTCTGCTTCAACAGAAATGGAGTACTCGAATGAAATTTTAACAGAGTTTCGAGATAGAGTTTAGAGCTTAGAGAAGAACGTATCTAGGGGTCTCTTTTATAGATGGAAGAGCGTAACTGATTGACAGTGACGTCCGTAACTGCCTGGTAGTGGGCCGTTCGAGGCCACGCAGAGTTTGTTACGGAGAGTAGTGGTGTCAGTGGGCCGTTCGGGGCCACGTGGAGTTTGTTATGGAGAGTGGAATGGTGTCCGTTGTCGTAACTTGCCAGAGAGTCGTGGGGCCACGTGGAGTTTGTTACGAGAGTGGAGTGATGTCCGTTGTCGCGACTTGCCAGAGAGTTCGAGCCGGACGGCTGAAGCTCGGTTGGAACGTCTAGTGGAGCGAAATAGCTCTCTGTCTCAGCAATCTGAGAGAAGCTCGGATGTTTCTAAGGTTGCTGATGGGCTGTTGTTGGGTGCCTTAGGCGTTGATGCCGTAGACCGAAGTCATCTGCTGTAGAAGCTCGGGCGGAAACTTTCTGTTGGAGAAGTCCGGCAGGAATCCGATTGCTAGAGAAGTCCATCTGAAATTTGTCTGATGTAGAAGTTCGGACGGAGTTCGATTCTTGTAGGAGGCCACTTACTGTAGAAGCTCGGATGAAGATCGGTTGCCGTAGAAGTTCGGATGAAGTCCGCTTGCAATAGAAGTTTGGAATAGAGATCCGACTGGTGGAGCCCGTCCGTTGTAGAAATTCGTCTGAAGACTATCCGCTGGAGAAGTTCAGATGGAGTCCAGCTCTTATAGGAGCTCGGATGAAATTTGGAAGGCAGTCGACCACCGTAGAAACTTGGATGGAGTCTGATTACTGTAGAAGTCCTGCTGCTGGAGAAGCTCGATCATTGATGAAGTCTGAAAGAAGTTCGGAGTAAAGTCGATCATGGCTGGAAGAAGTCTGGAAGAGATTCGGAGAGTAGTCGATCACTGTAGAAAATTGACTGATAGTGAAGCCCAAAGAGCATTTGGAGCAGTCCGGTAGATGAATGGAGGAGCTCATTATTAGAAAAGTCCGGATGGCATGATAGGAGTTTGTCCATTGGAGAAATCTGGAGGACACTATGGAAGGTCGACTGCTGGGAGAGTCCGGATGATATTATGGAAGCTCGGACAGCTGGGGGAGTTCAGAAAGACGCCGCACAAGGTCGGAAGCCGGAAGAGCCTTGGGAGGGTCGGCCTCTTACGAAGTTCGATTGGGATTATTTTATATCCAACACCAGTCTCCCTACTTTCGAGTTCGGGTTTCGAATGAAGAAAGTATATAGAAATTTTCACAGCCGAAATTGCCTCCTTCGATTTTTATACTCGGTTGTTTCCAGATATTTTAGCGTTTGGCGCACTGGTGCTGGAGTCTTTTCAAATCAAGGCGACCAGAAAAGATTTTTTTGGAATTTCCGCTGGAGCGTTGCTCTAGGTACGATGCAATAATGATTCTGTCAGTTGTTAGCCACCTTCAGCCGCCTGTCATGATGAGTGGGACACGTGGCGGTTCTAGATCGGCCAGAGAAGATTTGCAATCATTATTACGTCGGACCCCGTTGCCTATTTAAACCCACCCTCCCTCCTTCAGGGGTTTCACTTTGCTTGAGATTTTCTTCGGTCTTTCCTTCTTTCCGAGAGTTTCGTCCTCCTCCAGCATCCCTCTCGGCCTTAGACGTTCTTCGGATCGACCCCCATCTCTGCATCTCTCGGACCAGCCTAGGTTAGTTACAGAACCCTCCCTTTTTTTCTTGCTATTCTTTCATTTTTCCTCCTTTGCATTCTGCCTGTTCGATTTTCCACGAGCGCCCTGTTTCTTATTTTTCTCAATTTTTTTGAGATTTTTTAGGATTTTCACTTGATTCAAAATATCCTCCAACACTTCCTCCTCTAGCATTTCTAGGAGTTCGTCCGTTCTAGCCCCCCAAAATCATAGTTCTATAGATGAATCTCGTCCGGTCTTTATACCAGACACCATTCCCAGCTCTCTGACTCCGGACGAACTCTCACTGATTAGGATTCAGTACGGGATTCCTCCGGAGTACAAGCTGGAGCTTTTCGAGCCAACTGGCCGGGCTAGTGCCCTTCCCCCTGGCTGCTTCTGCTTATACCAAGAAGCTTTCCGCGCTGGGCTTCGACTTCCACTTCCACCTTTTGTTATTGCTCTTTTTCGCTTCTTAGACATTTCTTTAGTTTCTGTAGCACCGAACTTCTTTAGATTTCTGATAGGATTTCTTTCCCTCTGTCGTTTAGCTGAAGTTCGGTCAACCCTTTCTTTGTTTAAAAATTTCTATACCTTCAAGCATCACCCCTCGATAAAGGACTGGTGGTACTTCTCCCTCCAGTTCGGTAGAAAGGGGTTGCTGAAAGGCGCCCCCTCTTCTATCCACAATTGAAAGGAGAGGTACTTCTATATCCGATGTCCAACCTTGGAGCTGGGGTTGCCCCCCTGGGGCTCCCTGAGAGATTCCGTCCGTCGAGTTTCTAGCTTAGGACGGGACAATCTTGAAGCCTCCAATAAACTCGAGGCTTATCCAGCTCCTCTCCTCTCCGACCTTCTGAAGGAGCAACTCTTATTTAACATCGGCCTAAGCCCTCTCAACCCTGCCGGTATTATTATTATTATTATTATTTAGTCATTTGCTGCTTCTCCTTTCTTCTTGTTCTTTTTCTAAGCTGTGCCGATCTTCTTTCATTGCAGATATGGACGCATATGCAGCTCGGATGCTAGCCAAGGGTCTCAAGGCCCACAAAAGGAAAGGTGCCGTATCCTCGGGGGCGACGAAGAGGACAAGGATAGCAGAGACGAGCTCGGCCACGTTTGCCCAGGCGGCCATTGCCGTCGACGCCCCCTCTGACGTCGAGCTCGCAGTCCCCCGAGCCTCTTCAAGAAGCCCCCCGGTCGAGGTTCCCACTCCAGAGGCTTGTCTCGAGGAGGCACCGAGGGCCGAAAGGAGGAGGAGGAAGAAGACGTTGGCCTGCAAGAGCCACAGCAGCAAGGCTACCATCGAGGGGGCCGACGGCTCCGAAGAAGATCCAGGGGAAAATTCCTTCAACAATAGGGATTTAATAAAAAGATTGATCGACGGGTGCATCCTGCCCGAGGTCGTCCACAGGATCGTCCACGTCGATCCTGAGCAGCAGATCTGGGACTCTCTAGGGTCCTTTTTCGAGGTAGGTCAATTTACTTTTTTCTTCTTCTCACTTCTTTACTTAGCTTATTCCTTAGCTTTTATATTGACTCCCTGGCCGCTCTTGCAGATTGGATACCAGCTCATCGCCAACATCGAGGTGATGAATAACGTCAAGAGGGAAGCAACTCAGGCAGAGGAAGGTCACCTGGCCGAGGCCGCCCGCCTCAAGGAGAAGATCGCCGAGGTCGCGAGTCTCCAAGAGGCACTGCAGAAGGAGGGACAAACCTCGACAGATCTGAGGCCACCTTGGAGGAGGAAAGAAAGAAGGCAGAGGTCGAGGTCTCTAAGTTGAAGGTACAGATTCTGACCCTGGTCTCGGAGGCAATGATCTGAGTAGTGGAGGAGTTCAAGACCTCCTCTGAGATGAGGGATCTGAAGGTCCAGTTCGGCTAGGCCGCCTTCATCAAGGGCTTCGAGCTCTACCAGAAGAAGGTGGTCGGAAAGTTTTTCGAACTGGACCTCGGCTTCCTAGATGAGAAGTCCGACGATGAAGCCGGACCTTCTGAAGCCACTACCGGTCTTCCTCCAGTCGGAACTTCTTCGACTGCTGCGGCTGCCATGACCGACCTTCCAGGGGCACCGAGTTCTTCCACTTCTGCCCCAGAGATCCAAAATCTCTAATTTTATATTTATTTTTTTTATTTTTTCTTTTGTTGTGACTTTTCCTCATTCTCTTGTACTTAAGAACCATTTAATCAATGAAATCGGATTCTTCTTTACAGAGAGCTCCTTTTTCTTACTCTGCATCCTTTTCCTTCTCTTTTATTTTCTTGCACTGATTTGTGTTGTGACGTTCTTGTCTCCCAACAACAGTATCCTGCCGAAGCTCTTCCCCTGCCGCAGGGGATCCCTTTGAAGTCGATGATCCGGGATCTGAGAAGGAAAGTTCGTCATCTAACGAAGAAATCAAAGAAGCTGGATGACAAACTTCACCGACTGAGGAAGAGCCATTCGGAAGCCACCGTGGAGGTTACTTGCCTTCAGAACCTCCACAAAAAGGGCTTCATAGACTACACCCGAAAGAAGACTGACTTCGTGAAGGAGCTTGAGGAACTTCGAAAATGCGCCAGCGATCGATCTTGGACTCAGGCTTCCAAGATCAGCTCCCTTGAGGTTGAGCTGGCGGCTGTACGGGAGAAGATCGGCCAGCTAGAAGGGAGCTCATCCTGGAACTGGTCGAAGAAATTCTCCGACCTCCAGAGGCAGTTGCAGGACGTCGAGGTGAACTACAACACTTACCGAATCGGCTGGTGCAGGCAAGTAGACGACTACCGAAGGAGGCTCAAGACGACGATCGATGAGGTCGCCCACCTCCAGAGGCAGTTGTCCGAGAGAGCTCAGGCCATTTCGGTACAAAGCTCTGACGAGCTCCGCGCTTTGAGGGGGACCATGGAAGAACTGTCCATGGCCCTTGGACAGGAAAAGGCCGAACTACAGCGGTTGAAGATTCAGCTGGCCTACGAGCAGCAGGCGGTCAAGGATGCCCAGGTGGAGTCCGAGGTTTTGAGGAAGAGACTTCGAAAGTCGGAGGGAAAAAGCCGACGGTTCCACTAAATGTATCGAGAGATGCTTTTAAGAAAGAAGGAACTGAAAGAAGAAGTTGAGAAGAACTTAAAGCAATCCCTGACAATGGCTGAAATCGAAAGTCTGAAATTTGAAGAAGCCGAGCTTCCTTAGAGCTTTTTTACCTTTTATTCTATGTATTCTTTTCTTTTCTGGTTGTTTTTTTTTTTTTGACCTTTAAAGGTTTTTGTAATACATTCTTTACTAATGAAATAAAATAAAACTTTCTCATCACCTTGTATAATATTGCTCTGAGTTGTCGTTTACCGAATCTCTCTTGTCTTTTGTCTTGTTCGATATCAACATTGTTTGAAGGTTTCTGATCATCGCTGTGTTGACTCACCCTTTTTGTTCATGATCAAAGGTCTTTTCGAAGCCATTCGAGTTTAACGCTTTCTTCCGTTGTTCGAGCTTGGGGTCCGAACTTCTCGTTACTTTGAGGAAGCCTATTTTCTTCTGCTAGTGTTGGGCTCCCCCTTAGAGACTGAAGATTTTTGACAAGGGTTTTCTTCCTTGTTAAGGCGAGGTCCCTTGAGTCTTAGATGTAGTTCATTTTTTTCTTATCTCTGGTGTAGCTCGTCATTTTTTCTTTTTTTCTTCCCCTTTCTTTATGTTTGGGCGAGAGTTTTTCTTCTGCTCCTAACAGAATTGTAGGGGTGTAGAGGAGCTGCTGAGGGGTTTGTCCCCTCATCCGATCTCAAATGATCAGATCTTCGTTTATGTCAGGACGAAGTTCTCCTCCTATTCCCGACACAATCAATTTTAGCTCATATCAGGACGAGATTTTTCTCCTGTTCCTAACAGGGCTGCGGAGGCACATAAGGGCCGTCACAAGGGCCTCTCCCCTCATTCGATCTTTGAATAATCGGACCTTCGATCTTGCTCATGTTAGGATGAGGTTCTCCTCCTGTTCCTAACATGGCTGTGGGGGCACATAAGGGTCGTTGCAAGGGCCTCTCCCTCCATCCAATCTCTAAATAATCGGACATTCGACCTTGCTAATGTAAGGATTGTTGGGAATAATGTCCCAAAGCCAATCGTCAGCCTGTTGACGGTTGTGCTCCTTTTTGTATTAGTACATGAATTATAAATAAATAAAAGTTATTTTGATATTTTTTCATCACAAATGTTTCATCTTCTAATGAACTCCTGTGTTGTGGTGAAGTCCTTAGGACTATTTAGACTCAACAAAGGAGGATTTGTCGCTTAGTCCTTAAACATGTTCGCGACCAAATGATACGTTGTTACCAAGGACGACAACGTTTATCGAGCATAGGTCATTGTGTGCCATATGGATTGGTTGTCCTCATAACCAAAGAGTGTGGAGACACTGGTATGGCATACATGTGAGATGTAATGGTACATCTGCACTGAACGTGACCAACTCCGGAGCTATTTCTGCTGTCAAGATTTGCTCCGATGGGATATGGGTATAAATATCCCTCCGACCTGAGACCGCCACGGTGACTTGCAAGCAACTCACTGTACTTAGGCACTGGACTATCTGAATTTCTAATTCAATGATGGAAGGCTGCTGGGTGTAGTCAAGTACTTGACTTGTCGGTGAGTGTGTGTCAAGATGGGATTGACCACTCCAATTTAGGAGCTGTGTACAGTCGTGTTTCAATTACGACTGTACACAGCTCCTAAACTGGAGTGGTCAATCCCATCTTGACACACGCACCGACAAGTCAAGTACTTGACTACACCCAGCAGCCTTCCATCATTGAATTAGAAATTCAGGTAGTCTAGTGCCTAAGTGCAGTGAGTTGCTTGCAAGTCACCGTGGCGGTCTCAGGTCGGAGGGACATTTGCTGTGGTGCTCCATTATGCTGTGGTGCTCCAGAAGGAGTCCACTGAGAGAGAATCCCATTCTCCCCTAGATACGTCAGAAACTCATTGGAAAGGTATTCACCTCCTCGATCAGATCGAAGAGTTTTAATACACTTTCCAGTTTATTTTTCTACCTCATTTCGGAATAGTTTGAACATTTCAAATGATTCCGACTTATGCTTCATTAAATAGATATACCCATACCTAGATAGGTCGTCTGTGAAGGTATGAAGTAGAAAAATCCACCTCTTGCACTTGAGCTCATGGGTCCACATACATCAGAATGTACCAGACCTAAGAGTTCACTGGTTCGCTCACCTTTTCCAGTAAAAGATGACTTGATCATATTTCCAAGAAGACAGAACTCACAGGTTGGAAGTGATTCACAATCACTAACTTCAAGAATTCCTTCTTGAGCCAACCTGTTTATCCTGTTCTTATTGATATGACCTAGCCTACAGTGCCAAAGGTAGACTTCTGACACATTATCTATTCTAGAGCATTTACCAAAGTTTTGAACCACATTAACAGGCTGTGATAGTAAGTAAATTCTATTATTTAATTGTCCAACAAATATTGTAACACCATTCAAAATGATATTGTAAATATTTTCTTTTATTAAAAAATCATAACCGTACATAGCCAAAAGGCCTACAGAAATAATATTTAATAAAAAACTTGGACAATAGTGACATTCACTCAGAATTACATTACGAGAATTGATTACAAGACTCATGATTCCTAAAACTAGAACTGGAACTTTGCTTCCATCTCCAACATTCAGGAACCTCTCGCCTTCATCAAATCTCCTACTGACCTGCAGACCCTGCATCGAATTACAAATATGATAAGGGCTTTCGGTATCCAATACCCAGGCAGTAGTATCACAAATCGAAAAGTTGCAAGGAGTTATCATATAATTACCTTGCTTCTTTTTTGGCCTGTTCGGGTCCAGGGAGGCAATGTATTGAGGACAGTTCCTCTTCCAATGCCCGTGCTTCTTGCAAAAGAAGCACTCCGCCTGGCTCTGATCGTGCTTGTGCTTCTTGGTCTGACCCTGTGCTACTGTCCCAGCATGAGATTGCACCTTCTTATTTTTCTTCTTCTTGTTCTTCTTCTCCTTCCCAAAGGGTTGACGACGAGAAGAAGACCCTCCTACTACATTCACCGACTCCTTATGGAGTTGGTGATCCTTCTCAAAGTTCTGCAGCAACCCCAACAATCCGTGGTAGTTTACTGCAGGCTTTGTCATTCGAAAATGAGTAAGGAATGGGAGGAAGGACTTGGGCAAGGAATTAAGGATTGCATCCTTATCGAGCTACTCGTGCAGAGGAAAGCCCAATTTGCTTAGGCGCTCAATCATCTCGATCATGTACAGTACATGATCAGTGACTGAGGCCCCATCCCTCATCCAAGCATTGAAAATGGCACAACTAGTTTTGTGCCTTTCAACGTCGTCAGGCGTGCCAAAGGAGTCATTCAACATTTGAAGCATCTCCTGTGGCTGGGCGTTCTCAAACCTTCGACTGAACTCGTCATTCATTGCTGCCAGCATAATACATCAAACGGTGGTGCGGTCATTGAGCCACTTCAAGTAAGTGTCTCGGATCACCTTACTAGCGTTCGGAGCTGGCTCCTCAGATGCTGGATCCGTTACTACATAAAGGATCCGCTCATGCTCAAGGACGATTTTCAATTTTCGATACCAGCTATCAAAATTGGGTCCCATGAGCTTGTCATTATCTAATAATGACCGAAGCGACAGGGTAGTGGCCATAGCTGCATAAAGAAAAATGAGACCTCTATTAGTACATAAATTAATACTAAAGACTTGAACTTTAGTCTAAAGTTTTTCCTAATATTTTTACGAACTGGTAGCCTCATCCTCCAATTCGAGGAATTACTTTAATTCCTTAATGGGTACTAGAATCCACACAGACTACACACGAGCCCAACTTTGGTTGGTCAACCCAGTGCATCTATGGGTAGGTTCTTAACCAGTTGTTTCTCTAAATAACTTCTAGTAATTGATTTTGCCCCAGAACCTAATCAGTAGGCTTTGGCCTCCACTGAAAAGATCTGGTTAGGTCCAACCATTAACATGACTTAATTTAGTGAATCGGACCAATAAATGATCAGGTCCGACTTTGGCCGGCCAACCTAACCACCATCAGAAAGACTCAATCAAATTATCATATTATGAATAATAATTCCATTAGCCAATGAGCACCAGGCCTTTGGGCCTCCAATGATCATTGAACTAATGGACTCATTATCACTCACTTAATGGGAGGCTATGACTTAGTTATCATTATAACTTAATCATTTTAGGGACCTAATAATTTTGAAAATTTTATTAAAGAATAGTAGAGAAGAAATCATCCAGCCAATTTCAATCCTCCCACTGACTTCACCAAGTCAGATTAAAAAAAGATTTAATTAAAGCTGGCATTAGGAGCACCTAAATCAGTCACACTGATTTACCTAATGACATGGGTGAGCTCTAATCACCAAGTGATCTAATCAAAATCTAACTTACCAGATTGGCCAGGTAAGTGAGATCAGTGGTGGAGATTTGCCATTAACTCATCAATGATCAAATCAATGCGAGTAGCTCCCACTTAAGAACCACTGGTCAAAACTGCCGAACTTACCTTAGACACCAACCGGTTCATTAGTTTTAATTTTGATCAACTTAGTAAATAGGGCTCCACCGCGTAGCCATGAATTAAGTCCATCTTGGTCTAGTTAAAGACATGGACCCATTCAACTACAACTATTGAAGTTGAGTCTAAAGTATCCTTGACCTAATCTAATTCAACTTTTGATTAGATTTGACCAATTACTCCATTTAGTCCATTTTTTAAGCTAACCTTAGGTCTAACCCAATTATGGACCTAATTCATCTAACCCATTGACCCACAAGTTTATGCAATTGTCTTAGGTCTTAATTCACAATTCTAGACCTACTAGACAATACTTAATTCTTTTAATTAAGTACTTGGGCTGATGGGTCAGGGTTTGGCATTTCGAAAATAATTTTCAAATTTTGGAAGATTTTATTTTTTGTTCATCAAATGTGTTGACTCATTTCACAAACGGGTCAGCACAATTCATAAACAGCAATCCTATTGCTCATTTCATAACAGAAAATAACTCAAAATAAATCATAAATTTTCTTTTAGATCTAATCTAACACATTCATGATAAATTTTATAATTAAGTCCTTTCGCTGCTCCATCGGCATGGGATATAATTGCATCAGCATCCTTACCGCCATAGGAGACCCCATCGAATGGGAAGAGAGGGCCTTTAAACCCTACTTTTCTTCTATGATCGGACGGCCATGGCAACCAACCCAATTAGATTACTTGCTACTTGGATCAAGTATATCTAAATATACCAATTTCAAAATTTAAATTTTAAATTTCAAATTTCAAATTTTAAATTTTAAATTTTAAATTTCAAATTTGAGATTTCAACCAAATTTCAAATTTCGAATTTCCAATCTTTGAATTTTAAATTTTGAATTTCAAATTTGAGATTTCAACCAAATTTCAAATTTGAGATTTCAACCAAATTTCAAATTTCAAATTTTGAATTTCAAATTTGAAACTTCTAACAAATTTCAAATTTCAAATTTTTTTTTGAATTTTAAATTTTGAATTTTGAATTTCAAATTCAAACTTATAGATTACACCTTAATCTAT
Organism: Elaeis guineensis; assembly: GCF_000442705.2. Classification (NCBI taxonomy): domain Eukaryota; kingdom Viridiplantae; phylum Streptophyta; class Magnoliopsida; order Arecales; family Arecaceae; genus Elaeis; species Elaeis guineensis. The sequence goes on from NC_025999.2 coordinate 80,375,115, forward strand.
GTATGCATATGTATATCATATTCTAGAACCATGCTCTGATACCATTTGTAGCGAAAATTTAGTGCAGAGGCAAAATGGTAATTTTAAAATTTTTTCAAAATTACTATTTTATAGTAAAATTATTAATTAATCTTATTAATTAATACTAATTAACCCTACACTATGATCTAAATATGATACAACAGCATGTATTTAAATTTAAAATTCAAATTTGAATCAGTAAACCTTTTACAGTACTGTGTTCAGAACACATCACCTTTTGCGGATAGTCGATCACCGCAATCTGATCACCGTCGGGGGGTTCTGATCATCACATCACAGCCACACAAATGTCTGACCTCTGCGGATCATCCACACGAAGCTCCCGTCTGATCAGCTCCTCACGAATGCTAGTTCGTGATTTCACCTTTTTGATGTCAGATGTTGATCGAACTCCTTCGATCAATGTGTGCCGACTCCTCGGATGCTTCAGATCATTTGCACGATTGCTTGAGAGGCTGATGGATCTCTCTCTGAAATTTGGTGGACTCACGACACTCGTGGCACACCAATCTCACTTCCCAAACCCTAGGTAGAAACTCTAGGGTACACACTAGAAACCCTGCGCTCAATTTTCTTTCTTTTCTTTCTGTCGAACGTGTCTTATCCGCGTGAGAGGATAAAGATAAGTGGTTGCACATTTGAATTCAAATCAAATTTGAATTCAAATGCAAAACCAACTCATCCCTATCTACTTGTGCGTGAGAAGAGAAGGGGCGTGAGTTGATTTGTGCATGGAGAGTTTACACGAGAAATATTTTTTCGTGTAAAATATGGGGCGCATAAGATAAGACCATGGCGCATGGATTAGTTGGTTTCTCATTCAAATTCAAACATTCTTTTGAATTTGAATGGCCAACCAACTTATTTTTATCCAGATATTTGGCGCACAAGGGTGGGCGTGGGATGGATTCTGCGTGGAGAAAATTCATGAGAAGTTGCTTCTCGTGAATTTAAATATGCACAGAAGAAGTGAGGTGGCGCAGGGAGAAAAGTCAAGGTGGTTTGAACCTAATTGAGCCAACCTAAAATAAATAGGTTAAGCACAATTAGAATAAATTAAACCTAACTTAATTATGTTTAATTAGGCTCAATAAAATCTTAATCAAATCAAAAATTAACTAAACCTAACCCCTGATCAAATCAGGGACTAAACCACCTTAGCGATTAGGTCAACATTTAACCTAATCGGGTCAATCCAAACTGAATCCAATTCAATTGGACTTGATCCAAAAATAATTACTCAATCAAATTGAGTTAATTAATGATCAAATCACTAATTAAACCTCTCATAAATATTGAGTCCAAATTCGATGGGCAATCAGGCATCAGAGACCATCGATATGAAACCTTGATCAAAGAGTTCAAATTTCAAATTCAAAATTTAAAATTCAAAATTTTGACCCCGGTACCCAAAATGTGTGGAACTCATGATCAAAGAATCCTAATTCTCAATCATAGAATCCCAGACACATAAGACTCATAATCAGCCATCTGATCAGAAAGGAACCACTAATGTGTGTGACGCCGCAGGTTCGAACCTAAGCCGGTAGCACAGGAACCAATTCCTGTACTAATCGAAGTGACCATCTAGCAATGGTACCCGACGATCGGATAGGTCGAATAATCGCAATCGCAACATTCAGAACCTACGTGAATATGGTTACCATATAATTCATCCCTTTTGACCCCTGTGTTTAGGACGACTCAGGGTTAAACTGTCAACCCTGATGATATCATCCGAATCGTGCTCAACTCAATTAGTCCTGTGACTCCTCACTAGGACTACCCTGGCCAAGATTTTGCTAAATTGAAACACGACTGTACACAACTCCTAAACTGGAGTGGTCAATCCCATCTTGACACACGCACCGATAAGTCAAGTACTTGACTACACCCAGCAGCCTTCCGTCATTGAATTAGAAATTCAGGTAGTCCAGTGCCTAAGTGCAGTGAGTTACTTGCAAGTCACTGTGGCGGTCTCAGGTCGGAGGGACATTTATACCCATATCCCATCGGAGCAAATTTTGACAGCATAAATAGCTCCGGAGTTGGTCACGTTCAGTGCAGATGTACCATTACATCTCATCTGTATGCCATACCAGTGTCTCCACACTCTTTGGTTATGAGGACAACCAACCCATATGGCACACAACGACCTATGCTCGATAAACGTTGTCGTCCTTGGTAACAACGTATCATTTGGTCGCGAACATGTTTAAGGACTAAGCGACAAATCCTCCTTTGTCGAGTCTAAATAGTCCTAAGGACTTCACCACAACACAGGAGTTCATTAGAAGATGAAACATTTGTGATGAAAAAATATCAAAATAACTTTTATTTATTTATAATTCATGTACTAATACAAAAGGAGCACAACCATCAACAGGCTGACGATTGGCTTTGGGACACTATTTCCAACAGTTCGGTATGCCCACAACACATGATAAAGCTCATCTGCCCAAGTTCTATTTGCCTTTTCAAGTCTCGCCTTGATTCCTTGCAACAGAGTCCTGTTAGTAACCTCGGCTTCGCCGTTTGCCTGCGGGTGGGCTACTGACGTGAAGTTATAGGAGATATTTAAGTCCTCACAAAATTCAGCAAATTTTGCTCCAGCAAATTATCGTCCATTATCAGTAATGAGAGTTCTGGGTAAGCTGAACTTATAGACAATTGACTTCCAGACGAAGTCCTCTACTTTAGCTTTTGTGATTTTCGCCAAAGGTTCAGCTTCGACCCACTTGGTGAAGTAGTCAATTGCCATCAGGAGGAACTTTCGCTGCCCAGATACCATGAAAAAAGGTCCAAGGATATCCATCCCCCATTGTGCAAACGGCCATGGGACACTCAAGGGTGTAAGTTCGGAGGCGGGTTGTCTTTGGATATTCGCATATCTTTGACATCGATCACACTTTCTGACATATTCGATGGAGTCGTGGTACATTGTAGGCTAGTAATAACTTTGTCGAAGCAGTTTGTGGGATAAAGATCTGGCCTCCAGGTGACTTCCACAAACTCCTTCATGTACCTCCCACAAGGCAAAGTTGGCTTCAGAAGGCCGAAGATATTTCAAGAGGGGTAAAGAGTGCGACCTCTTGTACAGCTTGCCTTCATAAAAGATATATCGGGAGGCCTGGTTCCTAAGCTTCCGAGCTTCTTTTGCATCATGAGGAAGAACCCCATCTTTGAGGTATGCAACCAGCGGGTCAATCCAGCTGGGTTCATGGCTGATCTACATTACAAGCTGCGGTTCTTCCATACTTAGACACTTCAGAACTTCGAAGAAGACTTCCTTGGGCAGTTCAGCTGGAGCCAGTGTAGCCAACTTGGAGAGAAGGTCGGTCCTGATATTTTTTGCTCTTGAAATCTGCTTGATGTCAAAGCTGCCGAAGGCGGGGATGATCTCTTTTACCTTTTCGAGATACTTGGCCATACTGTCCTCTCGAGCTTCATAGTTTTTGCTGACTTATCCCACCACCAATTGAAAGTCACTGTAGATTTGGAGTCGATCTACTTCTAATTCTTTGGCGATCTTCAGTCCGGCAATCAGAGCTTCATATTCTGCTCTGTTATTTGTCACAGAAAATTTGAAGCACAGCGCGTACTTTGTGATAATTCCTTCTGGATTGACCAAGATCAAGCCCGTGCCTACGTCTGACATGTTGGAGGAACCGTCCACATAGAGGGCCCAAAAACCATCAGGGAGATCTGTTCTTTCTTCAGGAGAGTTCGACTGGAGCCCTGGGTTGTCAGCTTCACCTCGTTCAAGTTCAGCTTCTTCCGGAATAGTGCATTCCACTATGAAGTCTGCTAATATCTGGACTTTTATCGCTGATCGAGATCGATAGTTGATGTCAAATTCTGTGAGCTCGACTGCTCATTTCGCTATCCTTCCGGAAGCATCCGCTCGATGCAGAACCGCCTTAATCGGCTGGTCGGTGAGCAGTGTTATGGTGTGCCCTTGAAAGTAAGGTCGGAGTCTTTGAGCTGCAATCAACAAGGCGTAAGTTAGTTTCTCTAACTTAGTATATCTGGTTTCGGCGTCTCTCAATACTTGACTTATGTAGTAGATCGATCATTGAATTTTTGCTTCTTCCTTAACCAGAACTGCTGCGAGAGCCACAAGAGAAACCGCTAGGTACAGAAACAACTCCTCTCCCGGTTCGAGCTTTGCCAATAGCGGAGATGAGCCGAGGTAGTTCTTCAATTCTTCGAACGCTTGCTGACATTCAGTGATCCAATAGAAGTTCTTCGGCTGCTTGAGAGTCTGAAAGAAAGGCAGGCACCGTTCGGCCGACCTTGAGACGAAGCGATTCAGAGCTGCTACTCTCCCAGTAAGGTGCTGAACTTCCTTTATTGATTTTGGGGCGGTCATTTTTTGGATGGCATGAATCTTTTTCAGATTTACTTCAATCCCGTGCTCCGATACTATGAAGCCCAAGAATTTTTCTGAGGTTACTCCAAAAGCGCACTTGACCAGGTTTAGCTTCATCTTATATTTTCGGAGGGCGCTGAAGGTCTCCTCAAGGTCGACGATGTGGTTCATTATGGATTTGCTTTTTACAAGCATGTTGTCCACGTAGACCTCCATGTTGCGGCCGATCTGCTCTTTGAAGATCTTGTTCACCAGCCATTGATAGGTCGCCCCTATATTTTTTAGGCCTAAATGTATGACCCTGTAACAATAAAGACCACAGTTAGTAATAAAAGTAGTTTTTTCTTCATCCTCTGGTACCATCCTGATTTGATTGTAGCCGAAAAATGCATCCATGAAAGTGAGAAGCTCGTGGCTCGAGTTGCATCCACTAATTGGTCAATTTTGGACAGAGGGTAACTGTCCTTCGGGCAGGCTTTGTTTAGCTTTTTGAAGTCTATACACATCCTTCACTTGCCGTTCGCCTTCTTGACGAGAACCACATTGGAGACCCAATTCAGGTAGTTGACTTCTCTGATGAATCTGGCTTTCAGGAGTTTATCAACTTCCTCAACTATTGCTTTCTGCCTTTCCGGTGCATGATCTCGAATTTTTTTTTCTTCATTGCCCGATGTTTGGGATCAACAGCTAGACAATGTTCCATGACTTCCGCATTAATCCCCGACATGTCCGTCGGAACCCAAGCGAAAATATCCGCATTCTTTTGTAGAAAATTGATGAGCTATGTTCGTACTTCTTCTCCCAGGTTGGAGCCGATCTTCACCACATGCTCCTCATTCCCATCGTTCAAAGGAATTGAGACAAGATCTTCGATCGGCTCACCCCGTTCTTCAGCAAGGTCATCGCAGGTGTCTAATCCATCAACCGGACAAGGATCAGACTGACTATTTCTTTGTAGGGCTATGCTATAGTAGTGTCTTGCCTGGACTTGATCTCCTCTGACCTCTCCGACCCCTTGGCTAGTAGGAAATTTCAACTTCAAATGGTAGGTCGATACCACAGCTCGAAGGGCGTTGAGGTCGGGTCGGTCGAGTATTACGTTGTAGACAGACGGGACCTTACCACCAGGAAATCCACTTGCGCTCTAGATTATTTCGGATACCAACCTGCAACTACGATTAAAATTATTACTCCTTCCACCGGTACAACATCGCCAGTGAACCCTACCAACAGGGAGCTTATCGGTCCTAATCGACCATCCGGAATGGATACTTTTGAGAATGCATCATAAAATAAAATATCGGCAGAGCTTCCACTATCAACAAGAATGCGGCGTACATCATAATTAGCAATATTTAAAGAAACTACAACCGCATCATTATGGGAGAATTGAATCTCCTTGGCATCTTCTTCAGTAAAGGTTATAGATTCTTCAGTCCTCTACCGCTTGGGCGGTCCGGTCGATCCACTGGCTGCTCCCCGTCGGGGTTCTCCAGAGATGGTGTTGATGATCTCGATTGGAGGTCGATCTTCAAGCTGTTCTTTCCTCCTTGGTGGCTCTGGATGTGGTAGGGCTCTCGACCGATCCTCCCTACTTTCAGACCGACATCGGATGAATCTGTCGAGCCGACCTCGTCTGATGAGCTCCTCGATCTCATCTCGGAGCTGAATACACTCCTCCGTGTTGTGGCCGTGGTCACGATGATAGAGGCAGAACTTATTAGGGTTGCACTTCTCAGGGTGTGTGCGCATCCTTTCCGGCCTTGGTAGCTGCTCCCTGACCTCCATCAGCACTTAGACTTTTGGAGGATTGAGAGGGGCATAGCTATAAAATCTTTCTGGGGGAGAGCTCCGTCGAACTCTGTGGTTCAGGCTCCTCTGCCTACGAGCTCGGGGAGGAGTTCGGACATGCTTGTGTCTGGGGGGAGTTCGAGAACATGGCCGAGCTTCACTCGGCCCTTTTTCAACTGCGGGCTTGCTGGAGTCACCCGCCTGCTACTCCTTCGCGGCCACCTCATCCTTCAGCTTGAAGGCTTGCTCTGCTCGACCATATCCTTTGGCCCGAGCCAGCAAATCAGCGAAGTCCCTAGGATATTTTTTTTTTAGGAAAAACAGAAGATCGTTCTTTTGAAGACCGCTCTTCAGGGTGGCTATTTCAACTGATTGGTCCAAGTTCCGGACCTCCAATGCGGCGGCGTTAAAATGGTTGACGTAAGTTCGGATGGATTCTTCCTCCTTTTGCTTGATGTTGATGAGGGACTCCGAACCTCTCTAGGGACACCGGCTGCTGACGAAATGAGCAGCGAACTGGTGGCTCATTTGATCAAAGGAGAAGATAGTATCCGGCTTCAGTGTCGAGTATCAATTTCTTGCTACTCCCTTCAAGGTAGATGGGAAGGCTCGGCACAGGATGGCGTCTGGTGCGCCATGGAGCAGCATCATTGTCCGAAAGACCTCCAGGTGGTCAACCGGATCCGAGGTCCCGTCGTAGCTCTCAAATTGGAGGAGCTTGAAATTCGACGGGATCGGTTCCTGCATAATCATTTGAGAGAAAGGAGGGTCCGTACAGATATCCTCACCGTAAGTAGGGGGAGCATGGCGAAGCTCTTCGATCTGCCGGTTCATCTCCTGGAACCTTTGATCTAGGAGATCTTTTCGACCGCGAGTCTTGAG
>NC_025999.2:80382301-80431655 GCF_000442705.2 Elaeis guineensis
GTCTCTGATATGTGGCATTTACCTGAGCACATCCATTCTCTATTGGGTTCATCAGGAAGGGGCATTCTTTAAGGACATGGTCGATTGCACTACATGCGTTGGACATGGGGGTGCAAAAACTTGATTCATACTGGCTGGTCTCTGTAACTCTAAGGCCTCTAACCTACATGTTAAAGTTACAATTTTAGCCTCTGCAGTTAGAACAATTTGAATTTGGTGTATTCCTCCTCTTGAAGGTGTTGGTCTCTTAGATTTCCTAGTTATTTTCTATTATAAATTCTTCTCAGCTAGATCTTCTAAAAATTATCAGGCTTCAATGGGTTTCTTGTACATGAATTGACCCTAGCATATGGACTCTAGCATAGTTCTAGAATTTGAATCTAGCCCTTCATAAATTATCTGGCATAGCCTCCAGATTTCTATTCATGGTGTGGGCATTGGGTCAAGAGGTTCTTAAAGCGGTCGAAATATTTTCAAAATGATTCTCCAGCTAGTTGTAAAATTGGTTTATTTCATTTCTAATCCTAGCTGTTTTATCATAGAGAAAGAACTTCTTTAGAAATACTCTTACAAAGTCTCCCAGGTTGTGACATATTGATTTGAAAAACTATAGAGCCACTTTTTAGCATTGTCCTTGAGGGCAAAATTGATCAGTCTTAGCTTAACCTCATCTCTGATAGTTATTGCAGCCTCATGGTTGCACAAACCTCTTCAAACTCTCTAATGAATATGTATGTATCCTCTATTCCTGTGGAATTTTGGAAGCATGTTGATAATTTGAGGTTTAATTTTCAAGTTATTTGCAGTGGGTTGGGGCAATCTGATGCAAGAAGGTTGGATGAAACCGATTGGATAACATAAATCCTTAAGGATTTGGGGTTGATTGGGTTCTCCTTATTGTGAAAGTTTTTGAATTTGAAACAGAAATCCAATTAATTCTTACTAGTCGTTCCAACATCCTTCTCTACGAAAGAAGTGAAGAAAGTACTTTTTCTTCTATTTTTTATTTTGATTTTTTTTTCAATCAAGTTTTCAATCAAAAAAATAGAAAAGAAAAGAAAAGGAGTCATGACTAAAATTTTTTTAATTCTAGACAGCTCCTAACTGCCAAGGTCGCCTTCGAGTACTCCAAGTTCGAAATCGGCTAATCGAATCAGTCAGGTAAGTGTAAGATTGGTGAGAGGTTCTCCATGCTTTTGCAACGGACCTAATTAGATAACTATCTTTCTTTGGAATATAGTTTCTGAACCACTTTTCTAGACACCAACAGGCTAACCAACTTGAACTCGATCCAACTCTTGGGTTTTTTTGTCCTAATGAGCTCGGATGTCCCTAGAGCTAGTGTCGAATCAATTTTATTTAAGGGTTAGGTTATGTTGATATAGAAAAGTGATTTGTAGGCTAAGGAAGAATGATCAAATCTTCATCTTATTTAATTAATGGGTGATGCCCTTAAGATATATTATGAAAATGCAATGCAAAGAAAACAAGATGACCAAATAAAGTGGAAGATTTTTCAAGTTTAAGTGTTTCTTTATATTAGTTAAATCTTATGCAATTAGTATTTTCTTTCTTTTTATGTTAATCTAATTACAGAAACTAAAGTAAATGCTGAGTTTGAATTAGTGAGTTATGAAAGAAATAAAAAAAATTAATTAAAAAAAATTAAATCAGCTAATAAGAAAATAAAACTTATGCAATCTAAATATAATGAGAGAAATCTAATCTATATTAAAGGTAAAAAATTAACTAAGCAAATAAAGCAGAAATTAAAGGAGAAATCTAAAAATTAAAAGTAATAAATTTTTTTTGATGTAAATCAAAATTTATCCTAAGACATCCGTATAACGTAACTTCCTGTTGCGTCAGGGCAACTTTATGTCAGAGCAGATTTTGATTTGATTAAAATAACTAAAGCAAGATAAAAAAGAATTACTAAAACTAAAACTAAAAGCACGAAGAACAAGAATTTGAAATACAATTTAAACACGTCAAATTCTCCGGCAACGATGTCAAAAACTTAATATGTCTTAAATTTACCACAAGCGCACGGTGTGCAATGTAGCACGTCCGACAAGTATGGGTCGATCTTACGAAGAATTAGATTTTAAACTATATTCAAATACTTACTCAGACGAGTTTTAAAGAAAAAGAAGAGAGATTGATTGTTGAATTACGAATGATCAAAACAGTAAACTAATCAATTATAAATATAAATTATCTCAAAGATCTAGGACTTTTGAATCCACTAGATCAATGAATTAGAGAGCCTTCGTATAGTTTCTCTTATAATGTCCCTTGATTAAGGTGTAAAATATGAACAAGCATGGATCATGAAGAGATTTAACTCAACTATGATCCATCAAGTATTTTATTTTCATCTTAATTAAGAGACTCTTTCTTCCTTCACTTCTCTTGTGTTGTCCAAGTATAAGCTATGAAGAGATTCTGACCCAACTATATTCCATCAAGATTTTCATAAGAAAAGAGAAGAAATAATTTAGAAAATTGTGAGCCTTCTACCAATCATCTAATCTTACACCAAATCAAGTATAGACTATGAAGAAATTTTGACCCAATGATAGCCCATCAAGTCTCTTGGCTTGAGAGATGAAGAGAGAAGGACTCTAAAAATTAAAAGCTCGAAAAGAGAGATTCAATAGAGAAAGCTTCTATTCATGATCTAGCTTCATCACAAACCTCAGAGGGATTGCTTAGTCAGACATAATTGATTTGAAGTCCGAAAAAAATTAAAATAAAATCTAATCCTACTTGCTAGAATTTAACTTACAAAAATTAAAAATTACAGAATTAAAAGATGTAAAAATTTAAACTATCCTGTTATAGAAATTAAAATTATAAAAATTAAATAAAAAAATAACTAATTTATTGCTGAATAAAAATTTTGATTACAAAAATTTTAACTCCTAAACCATAAATGAAGCTTGGAGTTGAAATAAAAAATAAATAGAAAATAAAATTTTTTACAGAACCTAGCTTCTCTCTCTCTTGGCTTGTGACCAATCTCTCCCTGGCTGACTCTCCTTCTCGTGTGTTGGAAGGGTGAAAGAAAGTGAGAACGAAATGGCTAAAAAATTAAAAGGTGGGTATGCATGTCACACAGACCTCTTACAAGAATTATGGAGTGAAAAAAGATATCCCCAAGAGTAGAGGTATTAGGCTTTATTTATAGGTGTTAGAAGGGAGGAAGATTTTATGATTTTTAGATGTGGGATTAAAAAGAGAGGATAGATGAATGGTTAGGATTTTACTTGTAAAAGATGGATGGATGGATAGATAGTTGGTTAAATAGGAAAGATAAGGGTGGTTACTTTATTTTAAAATTTTAAAAAATATTTCTCTCTCTGTTGCTGTTAGCGATCCAAGCAAGATTAGACCCATGTACGCCGTGTGAAAGGACCTTCGCTATTTCATTTTCGTGCACGCGCCCAAACAAAACCGTGGCTTCTTGTACAGCAGCACCCGACCCTCCTTTATTTTCCTTCATGTTCCACATTTGTGCACCCTCGAGCCCAGGTCACGTATGCTAAAAAGAATTGTGTCAACTCCCATTTAACGTCCAAGTGCCATTTCAACACAAAGCTTAGCTTCCATTAAATGCCCTTGATTCCCACATCAGTAAGTAACCAACCAAATCAATATTTTAACTTTAATTCATCGGATGCCATCTTCTTCCTCGTAGACCAAGCGGTCCATAGTGGACTACTAACTTGCAAATTGAATCGGATCATCTTCCGACTTTGAATTTAAATTCATTTTAGCTTCATTTTTTGTTCCGTTTGATCTTTTTAAGCTTGCAGATTAGACTCTTCGTGTTGGTGCATCTTTTTTCTGCAAAATATACGAATAAATATTAATTTTTAAAATAATAAAAAGAATTTGATTCATAAATTAATATTTCTATGGATAAATTTACGCACTTATCACTTACCTATTTAGTTTCAACAACGATAACAAAAAATTTACATAAATATAATTATAAAATTATATGATATACAATATATTATTTATTTTTATTTTGAGTTTAATAAAATCATATAAAAAAGCCAAACCCATTAGATGAAGTAACTATAATTATACCTACCATCTATCATCAAAGATTCTTTCGTACTCATGTAAAACATATATAAGCTACTAATGAATAGCTTGCTAATTTTAAAGCTCCATCCTTTAGATGAAGTAGCAATAGTTATACCTATTATTGTCCAGCCAAGGTTCTTTCAACTTTTAGAATTTTTATGAATTTTCATACTTTTGGTTTTTATATTTGTTCTTCTCTTCAGGTTCAATTAGCATAACTTTAGCACAGTGAAATTATAACTTTTGATAGTTCTGTACGTATATCTATTATATGTAATTCTACAATCCAATAAATTATATATATAGAAAGAACTCTTGCTATGGCGGATGTTAAGCACCTAGTTTTTCAACTTTTCTAAGAGAATAGCTAAGAAAAATATAAAACTACTAAGGAATTTTCTTGAGGACAATCTCAATTCCTACGTCCTAGACATGAAATCTTTGCTATTATATAAAAATATATTATGAATTGTACTATACCTATTATCTCCTTGCAAAATGACTATTTGGTGATATGAGTTTGTGTTAGTTTATATTTTCTCATTAAGAAGTTTCAGCAATATATATACTGCTATATAGTGCCAAAAGACCAATCTTTTTTTACTATGGCACTTGAAATAATGGTCTCCCTCCATGTTCTATCATACTTAGATGAATTTGTTATTCATAAACTAGTGAGTTATGCAAAAAAAAAAAAAAAAATCGTCATGCTTGAGTATGGTATGTTGATGATCTTCACTCATTCTATAATATCTTTCTACCAAAAAACTCTTAGATATACCTTAAATAGATGGAACTATACAATAAAGATGCTACTTGACCTTATAATAATATGATTCATTTAAGAAGTGACTCAATTTTAATTTTCATTACTTGTAAATTATCTTGTGTAACCTATCATATATAGAAGGTTAAAGCTTACTCCTTGAAGAAATTGTTATATATATTTTTTGATGATATCTTAAAATCAAAGTGCTCAAACTAAATTGAATAACAATCCATTGGCATTAAAGGATGAGCAAACTTTTTAAAGTGTCAAGCTCATCTCTTGTGACAACATCGAAATATTTAGAGAGTATGCTATGCACTTTCTCTTTATTTTCATATTCTTCAAAGTTTTTTAAAGAGAAATTCATCATGATGCTGCTACAAATTTTCTTCAATGTTTTCTTTATTTTAACCATATCATCAAGCTTTTTAAAGTTGCTTGATATCTCATCACCAATGACTATATAAACTCTAATTCCAAGATTTAATAGTAATAAAAAGATGAGCTTTAATTTGATAAAATATTTTTTTAAATGATATTAATAAAATTTATATAAGATTTTGTAAATTCTATCAACTGATTGCAGTTTTTTCATATTTTTAATAAATTTCATGAAGATCTATACCATTTGAACTATCATCTTTCTCTTTTCCTTTGCCATTCTATCAATAGCTAGTATGTTATTAAAATATTTTTCTTAAAAAAAAGAGCGGCATACTTTTAATGATAACACATGAGACAATACTAAAAAATCAAAGGTTAAAATATTTTTTTATATTACATAATATTTATAGAGGAATACCAAATATTAACCAAAGAGCAATAATATGATCACGTGGTTCCTAACAATAAAATATTTAAAATTATTATAGGAAGCAATAGCTATTGAAAAATAGAAATTGAATAATAAAGTGGAATATTCTCTTCAGACAAGGAGAAAAGAGGCCAGGGCAAAAATATTTTAAGAAAGGTGGAGCTAGGGTTGGAAATGACTCTGAGCAAATCCGAGGCCTATAGACTGGGCTAACTTAGAATCAGTCGAGTCTCTAGATCTAAGACCTAAAGGAATCAAATTGAATCTAAATTTGGATTTTAAAGCCCAAACAAAATTAGGCCTCACCCACAGCGTAACTCAAAGCATGATTCTTATACCACTGCTTTGCTTCCTCTCCCCATATCATTCTCTTCATCTCTTTTTATCTCTTTCTTCTCCTTACCCTAGGCCACCTTCCTCACTTTCCCCTCCTTCCTCTCTTTCTCTTCTCTTCCTCCCCTAATCTTGTTTGTTCTCTCCACTTCTCTATCCCCTTCATTTCTCCCTCCCTCCCTCCTTGGCCATTACTCTTCTTCACTCTTTCTTCACCCCAGCCTCCATCCTCACCCTCTCCCTCCTTTCCTTCCTCACTTGTTCTCCTTTTCACTTGAGCATGGTAGCTAACAGGATGTTGAAACACAAGAAAATGATAAGATGCAATAGTATGGATGCCAAAAAACATAAGGTAGCAGGAGATGAATAGTATAGTTGCAACATAGTCAAGTTGTAGCTAGATAAATCTATTCAAATTATGTCAATTTGACATTTTACATTGAGATAAAGCTAAGTTTAGGCCTAACCATTGAAACATTTTAAGCCTTAGCCCAACTGAAAGACCATAATTTTTTGTCAGAGCCAAGCTCAGTTTTGAGAAAAATCCAACTTGACTATCTAGGCAGGGCTATAAATGCTAATCTTCCTTTGTTAGGTCAAGAGGGAACAATATAATTAAAGCTTTGCCAAACTTTAAACTGGAGAGAGGAAAAGGAAAAAAAATCACATGGAAAGGAAGAAAGATGGGAGAAGAAAAGAATGGCATACCTTAAGAAGAGGTGATAAGAGGTGGAGAACTAGGGGAAAAGAACTTCGGTTCTTGCCTTTGTTGTTGTAGCCATATTGGGTTTCATAATAACTTTATATGAAAAGAAAAAGAACACAGGATGGTCTGGGGATCTAATTTTTTTAGTTCTTGATCATTTTGTTTAGGTCATTAAGCTATATGAAGTAAAATGACAGGAGGAACTAGTAGATATTTATGATACACATATCACATTATGAAATAATAGAGAAATAAAAAATTTTTCAAATTTGACATGTCCATACATCGCTAGTTACATTACCATACCAAGAAAGTGGAAATGAAAATAAATGGAAGGAGAAAGAAAATGTATGATCAAATAAATTTGAACATTCAAAAGTAAAAGTTAAGGAGCCTTGAACTTGCTAGTATATGTGATAATGGAAAGAAAAATTAACTAAACTATCCTCCTCAACTACTCAACTCTTTGTAGAGTTTCATGGGTTCTACCTAATAAACCGACTTTCAATAATCTTTTTAATAAGCTGGAATGATGGATCACCGATTATTACTTAATAGATGTGGTGGGAGAAAGCTCTGACACATAACTCATGGTTCTAGCCATTCTAATATCTAGATATAACACGCGATCCCAAATGAAAAAGCCTAATATCCACCAATAATTTGTAATAAATGCTTCACAATTATAAAAATAAAAGAAGAAAAAGGACTATACACCAAATGCTTGTACAGCTTATCTTGCATTGCTGCATATGCCAAAATAAATATTAGTTGTAATATATTGAGTCTTGCATATGCATGTCGAATACAAAAATCACAGCTGCTAAGAACTGAGGAAGATTGAAAGGAAACAAAATTAATAATGTCAACATCTCTCATTTGCTTGTCTGATATAGAATTGAAGGATTGACTACTTCATATGTTTTGAAACTTCTACAAAGTCATTATTCGGTATTACATTAGAACATAAAACACTAAAAGATCAATAATAATTTGAAGAAAACTTTAGAAAGTCTTAAAAAATCTTCAAATATTGAAATGCACATAAGTATATAAGCAAATATTTGGAGTGATGTGTTAACCCAAAAGTGCTTAGGAAGACATGGCATCATCTTGGGTGAGAGGTAGGTCTCTCTCTATATATAGCTTTGACGTATTGCACATAAAAAAAAATTATTTTTATGTCTATTATAATCTCAGAGTCTCAAGCCACCCATGATCATCTTAAGATTCATTTGTCATATGTCATGAACTGAAATGGTCCTTACATATTGCATACAAATTCCAAGTCCAGGTGTGAATACACATGCATGTGTATGAAAATATATCTATTATGTATAGCACAAAATTCTATACACAGGTCTATGCATCTCTCTTTCACTTCTATCTACACCTATAAGACGATGCTCGCCACCTCTATTACATTTTCATCCCTTTATATTCCTTGTATTGTGGGATCTGTGTAATTTCAATATCACTTTTTTTTTTCCAGACAAATGACTAGCTTAATGCATGTGGGAATACTAAAAAAATCCTTTAGCCATACGAGATAAAATAGTGCAGCAAAACATACAAATTAGAAGTAAAATTCTAGCTATAAGCAAAAAAAATCTAACTAGAAGCAAAAATTAAAGGAGCAAAACTAAAAGATAAAACTAGTAATTCAAACAAAGGCTAAAGGAATAACTAAAAAGCTTTACACCTTTTCCTCTGCTGGATCTTTAGCCTTAAATCTTTGGTTTTTGTAGCGCTTTGGTAGAAGAAATTAGAATTCTCACTGAAGCCTTTTTTTGGTACTCTCATCATAAGTTCTCAAGTAGTCTCTCACTACTCAATAAAATTAAAAATCTTAATTTCTATGATTGATCCCATCGATTACGCTAAGGGGGAATTTATAGATGAAATCTCCTAAGGCTACCATGCTTTTCCTAATTTTCTTGGGATACGAATTTTCTAAAAAAAATAAATAGAAAATATCAAATAAACAGTAGAAAATAGGTTCCCTATATGTGTATTGGACTTCTAACATAGCTAACACAAGTCTCTAAAAGAAATAAATATAAAAATTTTGACAAAAATTAAAGAAAAATAATTCTTGAATTATGGGGCATGAAATGATATTTCATAATTTTCTACAAATTCATCAATATTGATGTCTTTAATAAACTGTTCATAATCTATACACTACATTAAAGGAGGCTACTGAACTCTCCAAAAGATGATAAGTAGCATTTGATGGAGGTGCCATGTGTTTACTTCTTTTATTATACGTGCTACACCATCGCAAATATAACTTCTTCTGCCTCCCACCCTTAATGTGATAGGATTCAGATGGTGATTAAATATGATGTAGCTTGTTGTGACATACCAACTAGAGAAAATGTTAATTTGATCCTTACTTGAGCTCGAAGGAGGAGAAAAAAATACATTCGCTCGGTATTTCAAAACATGGGGCTTAAAAAAATAGAGAGAATGGACACGATGATGGGGGGGGCCGGGATCTATAGTGAATCTTTTTGAGATCTGAAAGGATGATTGATGTCATTACCTCAGATGATTTGAGGCTAGTCATGTACATGCAATGCACATATCTCGCCCCTATTTTTTTTTCATCGGTGAGCAACTCTCCGACAGACCCTCATCCTCTGTTTTCCTCTTTTTTGGTGTGGGGGTGCTCCTGGTGGCTTTCTGCTACCCACTACATTCATATGGGGGTTGTTTTCAGTAGCCTTCCACTTTCAATGATCGAGACGGGAAGATTAAGGTGGGAGAGATGAGTGGATGGTTGTTTCTAGGTAGTCTTCCACTTCCTCAATTTTACAAACGATCAAAATAAGATCGAAAAAAAATAAAGTGCCAGTCTTTTTTTTTTTAATGGTATTTTTCTTTTGGTATTGGGAGAACAAGCGACAGGATTTGCTTTTTTCTTTTTTTTTTTTAGTTTCAAAATATGCGATGGGCCCTACTTTTTTTTCTTTTTTGGGTTTTAGGTGTCAGGTTAGAGAGGAGACACATGGTGGTTTACTTATGGAATATAGACTTAATTTGGTGATTGAGGGGCACACGACACATAGATAATTTTTAGGGGAAAATAATTTTTTTTTTTAATGGAGGACATCAGGCATACAGGAGCGCAAAAGCTACCATGTTCCAAGATTCAAAATTTTTTTCTTTATTTTTTTAAAAAAAGAAGGGATAAGAGATGCATGGATGGATCAAGATGGTATACAAAAATGATGCATAAGGAGAAGTAAAATATCAGGAAAAAAACTTTAAAGAAATCAAAGAAAGTGTTTGGCAATTTATTTTATGGATTTTTGATTTTGTTTGGAAACATATTAGATGGATGACGAACAAGCAGATCAGAGTTAGAAAGTATGAAACCAAAAAAAATGGTATATAAGGGAAGAAAAATATCAAAATCTGCATGAAAAAAAAAACTAAAGAACATCTATAGGATAGTTTTTTTTAGAATTTTTTTTTACTTTTAGGGAAAAATAGATGAGTAAAAAAAAATATTTATAAGAAAGCAAACGAGAAGACTAAAAAGCATCTAGATAGGTACTCCTTTTCCCTTCTATGCCTTTTTCCTTTTCAAAAAAAAAATGGGATGAAAGATGGAGCGAAGATTGAAATTGGAAGCATGCATCAGAAAAAAGTTTCAAAGCAAAAAGTTGAAAAAATATGAATTTTGAAAAATGCTAGAAAGAAAATTTTGAAAACAACTAAAAAAATAGAATATGGCGAGTTTTTTTGAAAAGAAATGTTGGAAAGAAAAAAGAATCGATGAAAGATAAAAAAAATTAAATGTTTATGGATGAAAAAGAATAAAAATCAAATGAGAGGAAGTGAGGAAGAGAAGACAAGAAAAAAAAATATGGGACGAACTTTTTTACCTTAGGCCCTATTTGGATAAACTTTTAGAGTGCCAGAAAGTATTTTCTGACTCTTAGAAAGTACTTTAGAGTGATACAGTGATATTTGATAAATATATCGAGAAGCTATTTTGATTTTATCAAAAAGTTGAAAAGATCTATTTGAGAAAAGCTATATTTTGAAGCTTTTTCTAAAAGTGCTTTCTGACTAATGTTTGAAAGTTATTTTATTTTACTTAACGTACTTTATCAATATGGTTACCAAATAGCAAATAGCTTTTTGTAAAAGTTCTATTTGCAAAAGTTCTACTTCTCAAAAGCTCTACTTTCAAAAATTTCAAAAGCTCTATTACCAACAGCAATCCCAAATAAGATCTTAGAATAATGTAGGAGGAGCTATGATCGATTTTATTTGGACTGACATAGGAGAAATAATTATCATACTGAAGACAAGCCGAGGGAGAAGGGTGGGATGGAAGAGAGCAGAGTCGATGTAGGAGGAAGGTGGGATGGAAGAGAGCAGAAGGTTATCCTAAGATACAGTGAGATGAGGGAAAGGGATGGGGTGGAAGGGTGAAGGGTGAAGGGTTGATGGGAGCGAACATGGGGTGAGAGACTGATGGAGAGGAATTTTGAATTTTTTTTTTCTTCTCTCAAAATGCCCTTTAGTGGGAGCGGGAGTAGATTGGTGCTCACCCATGCGTGGAGCATATAACATCCACTAAGAGAATATTTGTTAGATAAATATTAATAGCGTTGATAGTTATAATAATAATAGTAATATTAATAATGATAATAACCATGACATTAATATTGTTAATGATTCATAAATATTAAGCATGTATTTTAAGAAAAAAATTTCTTTTCTGATAGCTATGTACAGTTTGTTGTGATATCTTTTTTCTCTTGTCAAAGGTGATGGTTATCGACGATAGCAATTGTAGAAAATAGTTGTGCATCGACGAAGTTATTTGTTAGATAAAAGGTTTTTTTTCATGTGTATATATGTCTCTGATAACAAACATTTGAATTATATTATTCTGCTACCTCATATCATGTCATGATAAATATGCGAGCTATATTATTCCATGGGTTTGTACCATAAATTTTTGATCATATATTCTTTGGTTTCTTATTGTATCTCCGTATCATTTTTAAAAATCTTTAATGACCATTTTTGGATTCTTGTAATTATATCCTGAAATATAAATATGTGTTTTTTATAAAAAAATCAATTAATATGTCTTTCTTATCTGTTTCTATTTCTTGCATTGTATTATAACATATTCTTCTTTTGAATATTATTTTTTTGCTAATTATTGATTTTATGGATAGTAGAGATAGATGTAATTAGGATTTTATCTAAACTTATGTTGGAAAAAATCACATCTAGATTAGTTCTTCCGAAGTCGATTTATGGAATTGAGGTGCAAGATGAAGGGTATCTAAGACCATTTATTGATATTGTGCTAGCACAAGGGGAGGACTCTTCTAAGGTAACTAGAATTTGAGAATGATCTGCTAAATGTCAAATTAAATTGAAAGAAATCACCACTGGATTTTCAATTAAAAAGTTGAAGAATATGTTCAACTCTGAAATCAAAGATTTTAACTATAAAGATAAAGAATATTTTAGGTATCTGTATGAGAGATTCTGCAATACTCATGATAATCTTAATGCTGAATATAGATAATTGCAATGGGACTATTATTTATTTATTGAGAGATTAAAAAACTAATAGTTGACTATGATGAGCTCTCAAAGGAAGTGAAAAAATATCAAAAAATATTTCATCCTAACTCTAGATCATCTGTAAGGAAAAATGGCTTTTAAAAGGGTGTGATTAACCTTTTTTGTATTTTGGTCCTTAGTCTATAGGGTTTTAGCGATTTTTTCTATAGTTTGGTCCTTGATCCATGGTGTTACATCCTCTCTTTTTGTATTTTGGTGCTTCATCCATGTGAGATAAAGAAGAGTTAGCTTTTTTTATATTTTGTAGTGTGGAAACAATGCAAATATAAGCATGATATGTTACATACATGATGCATCCATCCTTACATTTATTGACTGATGAAATTAATTTATGATTATTTTCTGATAACGTATAGTATCCCTTATTTCAGTTTTCTTATATGTATATGTGTGTGGGAGAGAGAAAGAGTCCTCATACCTATGCCAAGATTCTGAATGACTACATCATGATCTTCAACAGAGTTAATAGTTATAAATTCAAATCTTTGACTTCTTTCAATATCCCTATCATAAAGTACCTAAAAACATATTTAGATCCATTAGGCCTAGAGATATATAAATAAAAATATGAAATAAAGTAAAACAACAATAGAAATTTTAACTATTTTAGGGCCTATTTGGATGGTCGGATCCAAAATCCTATGGGATTCATGGCCTAACTATAAAAAATATTAGATTATAAGTAGGTCAAACCCTATATGTATTAATATCTATGATCATTTTTAAGTGGACTAGTTCAAATCCCATAGGGAGAAAAAAATGACCCATTGAGGTTATTTTATTTTCCTATGGGATTCAGGCCAACTCATTCAAAAAATAAATTTGGATATTTATAAACAAATGATCTGACCGGCTTATAGTCTATTAGTTTTAATGCTTGGGCCACAAATCCCATAGATTTTTTGGCCCAACCATCCAAATAGGCCCTTGGTGTTTTGAACAATATTGGTGATTAGCCAATGTTGATGAGAATGAGGTCAATATTGAGAATATCATTATCAATAAAAATATAGTTTCAATACTAGCTCTCTGATTGCTTTACTTCTATATTTATTATTTAAGTGTCACTTTATGAAACTTATATAAGTGGTATTTATAAAACTCCTAGCTTACTTGAGTTTAATCTTAGAAGAAGAGTTCTTATATAAAGATACATTGTTACATTTCTGCAAGTATCAAACTCCTTCGTAGTTATGGATTCCACAAGTCTGAAAAATTGCTGGGACATACTAATCCTAAAATTTTTTAATTGCTGGATGATGTCGTCTCTTTTTGTTAATCAATAATAAAATATACGTCACCTCTTTTTCATGCTACTATTATTTTCTACAAAAAAAAAAGGTTCTCCCTTCAATTCTCCCTTTATGTTCACTTTTTCTTTTTAAATTTTATTTTTCATTTGTTTATGAAAATGCTCGGCATTATAATTGTTTGTTCTTCCATTCCTTTTCTTACAAACATTTTTTTCTCATGATAGAATCGATGAATCCCAATGAGATATGTAGGTAGAATACGATGAGAAGAATAAATATTATTGCTCGATGGAAAGGTAGAAAATTGAAGAGGATGGATGATAGTCTGGACAATAATATTGAAGAATATAACATTTCGTATGGCCATATGCATTTCATAATTGACAATAAAAGATGCTTTGATAATCATGCATGTGAAGAGATTTCTACTTTGAATCAGACAAAATGGCTGGCGAATAATATGTTCAAAGAATCTGATAATTCTTAAAGTATGATTTCAAGTGCTATAGATGAAAAAGATGTTATACAAAATATTTCTTTTGAAGTAATTCAGGAAGATGATGAACCACTAATGATTGAAAATATATCTTTTATATATAAAAAACTATTTATCATAAAAAATTTAATTTTTTAATTTTTTATATGGATGATATTTGTTATATTGAAGTTTCTTATTATTCAAATACTAGTGCAAAGAAGTGGAGAATCTGATATAAGTTTTACAAATTGGCTATTTTTTGTCAACAAAAAAAATATATTATGCTCTCAAAATCGAAGTAAGCACTTCAATATTATCTCTTTTGATAGTTTTTTGAATCATACCTTATTTGAGTATTTTAATATTTTTTTGATGTAAAAAAAAATGAACAAACCTCCAAATTTAAGATTGTCTAAGTATGAATGCCGATTTTATAAAGCTGTATTTGGTATAAAGAGCATATATATAAATCGCGTGATGCAGTTAGCCCCGTATATACTTCATGTTATTGGAAGGGAAGGATAGATCTTTCATTATTGTAGGAAACCTCATCTTTTTTTGAAATATTCTTTATTGGATTATGGCGGGAGAAAAAGAACTGCAAAATTTCAAGAAATATAAGAGCCTACAACTCTATCTTCTCATTCACATCCATATGAGCAAAGATTGATAATAAAATTAAATAAGAAATTGGGACCATATGTGTTTCAGATCAATGGTCAGAAACATCGCTGCATGCATTTGCTCCTTTCGATTGATAGAGAAAAGTCTAAATTTGCTCAATTGTATATTTATGATATCCAAAATAAGGTTAAGAACCGAATGAAGACACTGAACTCAAATGAGAATTCTTCAGGTATAGATCAAAAAATTGTAGAAGATCGGATGACAATGTTTGATTATGAAAATCAAATCATTAAAGCTTTTAGAATGATTAGAGATCGCTTTAAATAATCAGAGTTCTTATCCGTTTCGTTAAAATTATCGGGCAAGTATCACAAAAGTAGCATACAATATAACATTCCTTCATATTCAAAAATAACTGATTTGATAGTTGGTGATTTGGGTTACATCGATTGGCAACATGATATCATTATTGAATAAAAGATTTAAAGCATATTAGTAATTTGCATCCTAGCTTTATAGCTATACTATTCAATTCTATTTTCATATAGTGGAGATGGTTTCAGAATTAATATTAAGTATAAAGATAATCAATAAAAAACTCAAATAAATAAATAATATATTATCATGAGAGAATTTTATGTTTATAGATTACAGCAAAGAATTGTGAACGAAGACATTGATAAGAGGAGAAAGATTAATCCAGTAATATATAGTCGATGCTTTTTCATGTGTTGAAGAGGAGAGACTTGATTATATCAAGAGAAATCAAAAGGATCTTCGATCTGAAATTTATAAAGAAATTAAAGATGTAGTTGTAAAAGTTAAAGTTGATGGTAATGCTATTGGAACAGGAATCATATTACTTTCAAGTTTCACTAGGAGTCCAATGTATATGATCCAAAACCACCAAGATGCAATTACTATTTACAGATGGTATGGACATCCTGATCTATTTATTATATTTACCTATAATACTCAGTAGCCAGAGATCAATCTGCTCTAAATTTAATTTCTGGACAGTAGTTCGACGATAGACCAGATATTGTTAGTTGAGTTTTTAAAATAAAAGTTGATGAGCTAATGCTGGATATTAACGAACACCAATATTTTAGAAAATATCTATACGTATTTTTGATTATATTATATTTGGTATTAGAGATTAATATAGCACCATGACTTTATATCATATCTTGATTTTTTTCACCATTTGTAGCTTTGTATATGATAGAATTTCAGAAATATGGTCTATCTCATGTTCATATATTGCTTTAATTGGATGCTGATTATGCACATATGATGTCAGTCAATATATACTCTATAATCTATACAAAAATATCCAATAAAGATAATGATATGATTGTATATGAAGTTCTTATAAAATTTATGATGTATGGACTATGTGGAGTTTATAATCCCAGCTCGCCAAGTATGTTAAAAAGCCATTGTTCGAAATATTTTTTAAAAAATTTTAGATGAAGACAACAATCAATGAAAATGATTTTGCTATTTACAAAAAAAAAAGATAACAGATGATTTGTAGTCAAAAATGAAGTTAAACTTGATAATAAATTTATTGTTCCCCATAATCTAGATTTGGTCATACGTTATCAAGCACACAGTAATGTTGAATGGTATCATAAATCTAGAATGATTAAATATTTATTTGAATATATTAACAAAGGTATTGATAGAATAGGAGTGGTAATAATGAAAAATATTTTGGTGGATGATAATACTGAAAAAAATAATATGAACAGATTGATGAGATCAAGATCTATCTTGATTACAGGTATCTATCATTATATGAAGCTATATGGAGATTATTTCAGATTTATATCTATTTTAAAGAACCTACGATGGAGCGTCTTTCAGTACATCTTTCGTATATGAATATAGTTATATATCATGAAAATAAAATCTTATCATCCATCCTTAATAGAAAAGATGCAGAAAAAATGATGTTCACAGAATGCTTGTGGACCAATGAAGTATATGAAAATACTCACAAGTTAACAAATGTTGAATTTCCTCTGAAATGGATATGAAATCTTAAGGATAAAATTTGGACCAAAAGAAAGCAGAAAAGATGAATCAACAGGATTGTTTATGTTCATCCTAATTTATAAGGTGAGCTATATTATTTGAGAATGCTATTGAATATGATCAAAGGATCAAGAAGTTTTGATGAGATCAAAATCATAAATGATACTATACATCTAACATTTCAATCTGAATGTAATGTGTTTGGATTGCTAGGTGATGATAAAAAATTAATGATATGAAGCATTAGAAGAAGTATTTTATTGGGCGACATCTTTTGAATTGAGGTAATTTTTTGTTATTGTTAGTCATTTACTATGAGATTGCCAATTCTAATAAGTTATTGGACATGCATTACAAAATAATTGCTGATGATATCATCCATAGATTATAAGATATTTTAGAGCTACCTAATTTATAGATATCAGAATTATAGTTAAAAAAATTATATTTCATTTAAATTGGAGAAGCTATTCAATAAAAATTCATATTCTCTTTCTGATTATAATCTTTTAATGCCTAACAAAATAATAACAGAAGAAATAATTAATAGATTATTGAGAGATGAGTTAGATTATGATGTCATAATCTGCAATGAAAATATTCTATATTATTCGAAGGATTAAATAGTGAAGAAAAAATTATTTATGATGCTGTTTTGGATGCCGTTAATCAATGTGAAGGTAGATTATTTTTTATTTATAGTCATGAAGAAATTGATAAAATATATTTTTGGCACGTAACAGTTTCAAAAATTTATTTTGAAAAAAATATTATACTAGCTGTTGCTTCTTCTGGAATAGCATTATTTTTATGATCCAATAGACAGACGATGCATTTAAAATTTAAGATATTGGTTCAAATTGATGAATGCTCTACATGTGAGTTAAAAAAAGAGACTCAACTTGCAAAATTAGTCAAATGCACTAAATTAATAGTTTAGGATAAAGCTCCAATAAATTACATAAATTGTTATGAAGCTTTCGATAGATCTCTACAAACTATTTTAAATATAAAAGGTTTAGATATCTAGAAAATCTATTTGCTGAAAAGATTGTATTGCTGAGAGGAGATTTCAGATAAATTCTTTCAGTCATTATTGAAGGAAATAGGAAAGAAATAATAGATGCATCAATATATCGATCATATCTATGAAAGCAATATAGAATTTATCTTCTAAAAAAAATATGCATCTATTGGATAGTGGTATGGATAAAGAATCTTGAACATTGATGCTTGATTTTAGCAAATAGATTTTGGATATTGGTGATGAAAAATTACCTGTCATTAAATTAAATAAAGAAGAGAATGAAGAAAACTGGATAAAAATTTCAGATGATTTACTTATAAGGGATAATAAAGACTACATCAAAAGTATTGCTTCTTCTATATACTCTAATTTTATGAGCAACTATAATGATCTTGTATATTTGAAAGAGAGAACTATCATTACACCTATAAATGAAATGATTGATGAAATCAATATATACATACTTTTTCTGGTACCGTCAGAAGAGAAGATATATTTGAGCTTTGTGCAGTATACAAAATATCAATGAATGTGCCGCTGAAGATGTTCTTTATCCTACTAAATTTTTAAATTCTCTAAAATTTAATGACATCCCACATCATGAATTGAAGCTAAAAATAAGTTATCCTATAATATTATTACAAAATATCAACCAGAGTTTAGGTCTGTATAATGGTACTAGGTTAATAGTAATGTGTTTAACTTTAAAAGTTATCGAAGCAAAAATCAGCATAGATAGCCATATCAATAGTAAGGTTTATATCCTATGTATTATAATGCAACTTATTACAATAAAATGATCATTTACTTTCAAAAGATGATAGTTTTCAGTAAGACTTTATTATGCTATGATAATTAATAAAAGTCAAGACCAGACATTAAAGTTTGTAGATTAATACTTGCCGAAATCTATATTTTCTCATAATCGGCTCTATATAGTGATTTTGCATGTAACATCATGTAGATTTATTAAATAAGTATGCTAGTTTTAAAAATTATACAAAGAACATTGTTTATAAAGAAATTTTTTAGAACTTCCTTCATGTGCCTTTACTATTTTAAAATGATATAAAATAGTTTAATAAATTTTTCTCTTCTTATATTTCATTGTATGTTTTTTTTTAGTAGAATAGAAGGAGAAATTGAATATACCTTATTATTAGACCCGTCACTTGAAAAATACAACTAAAAATTAAAGTCAGGCTTGCAAGGATGCATGTGATATTCAATAAATCTTAATATTGAAAATTAACTAATTAATGTTGATTGTATTTTGATTGATGAAAATATTTATATTATTTTCTTGCTATCTATCCATACTTTTTTTTAATATATGCATATATATATGTGTGTGTGTGTGTGTGTCTTTCTTTTAATATACATGGATCTTTGATTCAAGCATCAATATGAAGAGAAGATGGTGAGCAATTTAAAAAAATTGCTTACTGAAGAAAGAGTTTATTTTTTTTAAATTTTAATATTATTTTGAATAAAAAAAATTTTAGGGCTATCGTCCATAAATATATCATTTATATTAATAGGCAGATAATTGTCGAGTAAACTGACAATAACAATGATTCTATTCCCCTCCAAAAATTTAATTTCATCAATTTTGATGAGCTTTTACCAAAAAATTACAACGATCTCTATTTAACAAGTAAACATTAAATATAGATAACATCATCCATACTATTATATTTTTAATATATGTATATATATATATTTTATATTTTTTTTTCAAAATAAAAGAGGTATGATGTGATTATATTCACCTACTAATTTTGTAGATGTCATTGGTCACATTGTTGTTGTTGGGACCCTCGATCAAATACATAGAAGGCAAAAATTGATTTACAAAAAAAATTTAGAGATTGAAAATATAAGGTCCAAACTAAATGCTCCTTTCCTACGTATCTTTATGTAATATGATAAAATATTATCGGACATTCTTAGTTATCTTATTTGATTGATAACATTAAAAAAAAATTAGATTACATTCTGAGAAAAGTTCGTTGAAGAATTCGATGAGAATACTATATGATAAAGAATAAAAGAATATGCAGTTATTATCATTTTGGTTGGCATGATTGTGAGGACATACAAAGATAGTTTATTTCTCTCTATCTCTATTTTTAATAAAAAAATTGATAGATTAATAAATTCTTTAATATAAGAAATGTGCTTATTATCATTCTCTACATTCAAATACTATATAGATCTCCAAATATCCGAAATTATAGACTACTGAAATAGGTTATGAAATATAATTTTATAGTATTATTCTTTTTAAATATAGAATTTGTATAACAATATTTGGATGCGGCTAAAAAATTTGTATAAACTTTGAAATGCCAGTTACTCCAATTACATTTATACAACAAGAACAATGAACTATTATCAACCATGGACAGGAAGTTATTGTCAATAGAAATAATCAAAGGATTGGTTGAATTAAAACTGAATCAATTTCGGATATAATCCAAAATCTTATTACGCTCAAACATATTCTTAACTAAGTATCTTAAATTTATTCAATACTTTTTAGGATACAAATTTTACATGCAAAGTAAACATAAAATTGATCAATACCTTTTATGGCTGGTGGTATAAAGCTTACTTTAATTGTAAATCTATGATGAAAACTTATGGTGATACTTTTTGGTGTAATCAATGCGGCATGAATGACTAACCTTCCGTACCATTGTAAAATCATGATCTCTTAAGTTTACTTTGTCTTTTAAATGAATTAACATTTTTTTATATAATGAATCTTATAAGATTCTAATATCTTTTGTAAGATATAAATTGAATGCTACTGTCCAAAATGATACAGATGTCATGACTTTTGGAAAATTGGCTTAGTAACTACTTGGTATACTATCCATTAATCTTGTATTCAATTCAAAATTTGATAGATTCACTTTTCTAATAGTTATGAAGAAGATTCTTGACCATACTTATGTCTTCCAAGTCATGTTTGATTTGTAGAATCTTAATGATAATTTTTTAAATTTTAAAGTAACAAAAATTTACGATGAGAATGGCTTTGGGTTGGTAGATTCTCATCATAATTTCGATACTGGATCTTCATTAGTTCAAAATGTGAAAAAAATAATTTCAACTCTTGACAAAGAAGTTTAAATTGAACTTTTCAGAAAAATTTTACTGCAAAAGCACCATCGCTCATGGCTTGGTAATATTTCATATTTTTTTATTGTTATCCTACCCCTCTCTAAACAATGAATCAAATAAATTTTTTCATATCCTATTTAGAGATCCATCTTCACCACCAACCACTAAGAGACATCATGTAGGATAATTTATCGACAATTATTATCTTATTATTTGTTTAACAAATTCAAGGAGATGGGCAACTTTGTGATCTAACATTTATTTTTTTCTATTTTGCAGCTCAAGCAAAGACCATCCAACTTTTAAAGGTTAAAAATATTGTTATTTGTTGTAAATATTCATGCACTTTAAAATATTTTGGTTTAGTCTTAAAAGAATATATATTTTTAATATTTATCATTAATATTGTAGTATTTTTAAATGTATTTCACTTAAAATTCTGACACGAAGCGTAGATTACGGTTACGTACTAGTTCCTCATTTAATGCTGGATTATATTAACTGCTTTTATCAGAAGTCTAATTATGCAAATATTGGTGAACTTTTTCTTTTAGACATATACATAAAGCTTTTTTTTTCACCGACTTTGACTTAGTCTTCAAAATTTAGCTTTATTTGATGCTTGTGAATTAGTTTTACCTAGTATCATGTAGAGTTATGCTAAAGATTTTGTAATTGACTAAATTGTATTTTATCCCATCGATAGATCTTAGCATGAAACTCAATATATCCATACCATCCTTTTAAGATTCAGTGATTTTTCTATGATATCTATTATTTTTGAAAATCATATTTTTAGGTATTTGGATCCTTCATAGTTTTGGTTTCACCTTAGGCTGACAATATGGCAAGCATATAATTCTCTGTCTACATCATGATCCTTCTTCTAGCTCCTTGCCTCTCATGCCCCACTATAATGTTTCTCCCATCTCTCTCTTATCAATGGCTCCATCCTATAAGATGGTCCAGATGCCATTATTTCCCTCCTTTCAATTCTTTCTCATATAGGCCTTCTTATTTTTGCAGTTGAGCATGCAAACATCTAATTTAATTAATGATTATCATCTAGTCTTTTTTTTACTCTAATGATCATTATGTAGATATTATTTTATGATCTACTATTAATCTACATAGAATGATTTTTAAAATTTCAATCCTTGAACCAGTTATAAAAGTTTTTTATTTGCATTTGATGAACAATGACTTCCCAAAAAAATATCATTTCTTTTAGAATCATTGCCATCTCCTGTTAGTAATTGTCCCATCCTCAAAATAATGACTATTTTCATTACGATAGTAAATAATAATTTCTAGGGTCAATTATTTTGGAATGTCATTGTTACAAAGAAACAAGCACTTAACTCAGGTATTGTGGGGATTTAATTAATAATAATACTAATATTTTATATTAAAGGTTGCTCTCACCAATTAATCCCATGATAAGATCAAAAGGTTCCCTGAGTTCTTCTTTCCAAAGATAGCCTTCCAAACCAGTGAAAGTTGCTATATTTGATAAAATATTTTTTATTTTTTTAATATACTATTTATATTTATATTTTTTATTTTAAAAAAATAAAAAAAATAAAACTTGATACATGATGTTACAAGAGATTATTCTATAATATTATGTGTTAATATAGAATGCCAATCCTAATATCCATATATCATTTTACTATTATTATTAGCATTCAACCCCCACATTGTAGAGATTTAATTAATAATAATGATAACATTTTATATTAAAAATTACTCTCATCAATTAATCATATGATGAGATCAAAAGGATCTTTGAGAGTTTTTCTTTCCAAAGATGACCTTCCAAACTAATGAAGGTTACTGCATTTAATATTATTTTTTATCATACTATTTATATTTATATTTTTTATTTAAAAATAAAAAAAATAAAACTTGACATGTGGCATTGCAGGAGATTATCCTCTTATGTGTTAACATAGAATGTCACCCTTAATACCTGTGTATTTTTTATTATTATTATTATTATATAGATAGATAGATTTTTTTATCATACTATTTATATTTATATTTTTTATTTAAAAAAAATATAAAAAAACTTGACATATGGTGTTGCGGGTTTTTTATTTAAAAAATATAAAAAATAAAAAAATAAACTTCACACGTGGCATTACGGGAGATTATCCTATAATCTTATGTGTCAATATGGAATACCACCCTTAATACCTATATATTACTTGACTATTATTATATAAATATTTTTATTTTTATTTAAAAAATAAAAAAATAAAAAAAATTAATACGTGGTATTGCGGGATATTATCCTATAATCTTATGTGTTAACACAGAATATCACTCCTAATACCTGTATATTATTTTATTATTATTATATAGATATATTTTTTTATCATACTATTTATGTTTTTATTTTTTATTTTTTATTTAAAAATATATTAAAAAATGTAAAACTTGACATGTGGTGTTGTGGGTTTTTTATTCAAAAAATATAAAAGTAAAAAAAATAAAATTTAATATGTGGCATTATGGAAGATTATCCTATAATCTTATATATCAATATGAAATACCACTATTTATACTTTTATTTTTTATTTCAAAAGGATCCCTAAAGTTCTTCTTTCCAAAGATTGTCTTCCAAATCAGTGAAAATTGCTACATTTGATAAAATATTCTCTATTTTTATCATATTATTTATATTTATATTTTTTATTTAAAAAAATAAAAAAAAATATATGAGAGATTATTTTATAATATTACATGTCCACACGAAATGCTAATCTTAATATCCATGTATCATTTTACTATTATTATTAGCATTCAACCCCCACGTTATGGGAATTTAATTGATAATAATGCTAACATTTTATATTAAAGGTTGCTCTATCTTATGATGAGATTAAAAGGATCTTTAAGAGTTCTTCTTTCCAAAGATGGCCTCTCAAATTAGTGAAGATTACTGTATTTTATATTATTTTTTATCATACTATTTATATTTAAATTTTTTTATTTAAAAATATAAAAATAAAAAAACTAAAATTTGATATGTGGTGTTGCAGGAGATTATCCTCTTATATGTTAACATGGAACGTCATCCCTAATACCCGTGTATTTCTTTATTATTATTTTATGATAGATAAATTTTTTTATCATACTATTTATACTTTTATTTTTTTATTTTAAAAATATAAAAAATAAAAAAATGAAACACATGGCATTATGGGTTTTTATTTAAAAATAAAAAAATAAAAAAAATAAACTTAATACATAGCATTGTGGAAGATTATCCTATAATCTTATGTGTCAATATGGAATGCCACCTTAATATCTGTGTATTACTTTTCTATTATTATATAGATATTTTTATTTTTTTATTTAAAAAATATAAAAATAAAACTTAACATGTGATGTTGTGGGAGATTATCTTATAATTTTATGTGTCAACACAGAATATCATTCCTAATACTCGTATATTATTTTAATATTATTATATAAATATTATTTATATTTATATTTTTTATTTAAAAATATAAAAAATAAAAAATAAAACTTGATATGTAGTGTTGCAGGAGATTATCCTCTTATGTGTCAACACAGAACGTCATCTCTAATACTCATATATTTTTTTATTATTATTCTATAATAGATAGATTTTTTTTAATCATACTATTTATATTTATATTTTTTATTTTTTTATTTTAAAAATATAAAAAATAAAATTATAAAACTTAACACATGATGTTGCAGGTTTTTTATTTAAAAAATAAAAAATAAAAAAAATAAACTTAACATGTAGCATTACGGAAGATTATCCTATAATCTTATGTGTCAACACAGAATACCACCCTTAATATCCGTGTATTGCTTTACTATTTTATATAGATATTTTTATTTTTTATTTAAAAAATAAAAAAAATAAAACTTGATACGTGGTGTTGTGGAAGATTATCTTATAATTTTATGTGTCAACATAGAATATCACTCCTAATACTCATGTATTACTTTATTATTATTATATACATAGATAGATTTTTATATCATACTATTTATATTTATATTTTTTATTTCTTATTTAAAAAATAAAAAAAGTAAAACTTAACATATGGCATTGTGGGTTTTTTATTTAAAAAATAAAATAAATAAAATAAAATTTGATACGTGGTATTATGAAAAATTATCCTAAAATTTTATATGCCAATACGGAATACTGCTATTTATATTTATATTTCTTATTTCTTATTTAAAATATAAAAAATAAAATTTGACACGTGGTGTTGCAGGTTTTTTATTTAAAAAATTTAAAAAATAAAAAAAAAAATAAAATTTGACATGTGGTAACGTAAAAGATTATCGTGTAACCTTACATATCAATATAAAATACTACCTGTTGGTGCAGAATTCCGCCGACGTCGGAGAAGCTGGAGTCGAGAGGATCGCAGCCGCCGTCGGGACCTACAAGAAAAGTCTAAACCAGAGTTGGGGGTGCTCCGGCAAGACCCTCCGACGCTCAAGTCAGTACTCTGCTTCAACAGAAATGGAGCACTCGAATGGAATTTTAATAGAGTTTCGAGATAGAGTTTAGAGCTTAGAGAAGAACGTATCTGGGGGTCTCTTTTATAGATGGAAGAGTGTAACTGATTGACAGTGACATCTGTAACTGCCTAGTAGTGGGCCGTTCGGGGCCACGCGGAGTTTGTTACGGAGAGTAGTGGTTTCAGTGGGCCGTTCGGGGCCACGTGGAGTTTGTTATGGAGAGTGGAATGGTGTCCATTGTCGCAACTTGCCAGAGAGTGGTGGGGCCACGTGGAGTTTGTTACAGAGAGTGGAGTGATGTTCGTTGTCGTGACTTGTCAGAGAGTTCGAGCCGGATGGCTGAAGCTCGGTTGGAACGTCTAGTGGAGCGGAATAGTTTTCTGTCTCAGCAATCTGAGAGAAGCTCGGATGTTTCTGAGGTTGCTGATGGGCTGTTGTTGGGTGCCTTAGGCATTGATGCCATAGACCGAAGTCATCTGCTGTAGAAGCTCGGGCGGAAACTTTCTGTTGGAGAAGTCCGGCAGGAGTCCGATTGCTAGAGAAGTTCATCTGAAATTTGTCTGATGTAAAAATTTGGATGGAGTCCGATTCTTGTAGGAGGCCACTTACTGTAGAAGCTCGGATGAAGATCGGTTGCCGTAGAAGTTCGGATGAAGTCCGCTTGCAATAGAAGTTCAGAATAGAGATCCGGCTGGTGGAGCCCATCCGTTGTAGAAGTTCGTCTGAAGACTATCCGCTGGAGAAGTTCAGATGGAGTCCAGCTCTTATAGGAGCTCGGATGAAATTCGGAAGGCGGTCGACCACCATAGAAACTTGGATGGAGTCTGATTACTGTAGAAGTCCTGCTGCTGGAGAAGCTCGATCATTGACGAAGTCCGGAAGAAGTTCGGAGTAAAGTCGATCATGACTGGAAGAAGTCTGGAAGAGATTCAGAGAGTAGTCGATCACTGTAGAAAATTGACTGATAGTGAAGCCCAGAGAGCATTTGGAGCAGTCCGATAGATGAATGGAGGAGCTCATTATTAGAGAAGTCCGGATGGCACGATAGGAGTTTGTCCATTGGAGAAATCTGGAGGATACTATGGAAGGTCGACTGCTGGGAGAGTCCGGATGGTATTATGGAAGCTCGGACAGCTGGGGGAGTTCAGAAAGACTCCGCACAAGGTCGGAAGCCGGAAGAGCCTTGGGAGGGTCGGCCTCTTACGAAGTTCGATTGGGGTTATTTTATATCCAACACCAGTCCCCCTACTTTCGAGTTCGGGTTTCGAATGAAGAAAGTATAGAGAAATTTTCACAGCCGAAATTGTCTCCTTCGATTTCCATACTCGGTTGTTTCCAGATATTTTAGTGTTTGGCGCACTAGTGCTGGAGTCTTTTCAAATCGAGGCGATCCGAAAAGATTTTTTTGAATTTTTTGCTGGAGCGTTGCTCTAGGTACGATGCAATAATGATTCTGTCAGTTGTCAGCCGCCTTCAGCCGCCTGTCATGATGAGTGGGACACGTGGCGGTTCTAGATCGGCCAGAGGAGATCTGCAATCATTATTACGTCGGACCCTGTTGCCTATTTAAACCCACCCCCCCTCCTTCAGGGGTTTCACTTTGCCTGAGATTTTCTTCAATCTTTCCTTCTTTCCGAGAGTTTCGTCCTCCTCCAGCATCCCTCTCGGCCTTAGGCGTTCTTCGGATCGACCCCCATCTCTGCATCTCTGCATCTCTAGGACCAGCCTAGGTTAGTTACAGAATCCTCCCTTTTTTTCTTGCTATTCTTTCATTTTTCCTCTTTTGCATTTTGCCTGTTCGATTTTTCGCGAGCACTCTGTTTCTTATTTTTCTCAATTTTTTTGAGATTTTTTAGGGTTTTCACTTGATTCAAAATATCCTCCAACACTTCCTCCTCTAGTATTTCTAGGAGTTCGTCCGTTCTAGCCCCCCAAAATCATAGTTCTGTAGATGAATCTCGTCCGATCTTTGTACCAGACACCATTCCCAGCTCTCTGACTCCGGACGAACTCTCACTGATTAGGATTCAGTACGGGATTCCTTCGGAGTACGAGCTGGAGCTTCCCGAGCCAACTGGCCGGGCTAGTGCCCCTCCCCCTGGCTGCTTCTGCTTATACTAAGAAGCTTTCCGCGCTGGGCTTTGACTTTCACTTCCACCTTTTGTTATTGCTCTTTTTCGCTTCTTAGACATTTTTTTAGTTTCTGTAGCGCCGAACTTCTTTAGATTTCTGATAGGATTTCTTTTCCTCTGTCGTTTAGCTGAAGTTCGGTCAACCCTTTCTTTGTTTAAAAATTTCTATACCTTCAAGCATCACCCCTTGGTAAAAGACTGGTGGTACTTCTCCCTCCAGTTCGGTAGAAAGGGGTTGCTGAAAGGTGCCCCCTCTTCTATCCACAATTGGAAGGAGAGGTACTTCTATATCTGATGTCCGATCTTGGAGTTGGGGTTGCCCCCTGGGGCTCCCTGAGAGATTCCGTCCGTTGGGTTTCTAGCTTAGGACGGGATGACCTTGAAGCCTCCAATAAACTCGAGGCTTATCCAGCTCCTCTCCTCTCCGACCTTCTGAAGGAGCAACTCTTATTTAACATCGGTCTAAGCCCTCTCAACCCTGCCGGTATTATTATTATTATTATTATTTAGTCATTTGCTGCTTCTCCTTTCTTCTTGTTCTTTTTCTAAGCTGTGCCGATCTTCTTTCATTGCAGATATGGACGCATATGCAGCTCGGATGCTAGCCAAGGGTCTCAAGGCCCACAAAAGGAAAGGTGCCGTATCCTTGGGGGTGACGAAGAGGACAATGATAGAAGAGATGAGCTCGGCCACGTTTGCCCAGGCGGCCATTGCCGTCGACGTCCCCTCCGACGTCGAGCTCGCAGTCCTCCGAGCCTCTTCAAGAAGCCCCCCAGTCGAAGTTCCCACTCCAGAGGCTCATCTCGAGGAGGCACCGAGGGCCGAAAGGAGGAGGAGGAAGAAGACGTTGGCCCGCAAGAGCCGCAGCAGCAAGGCTGCCATCAAGGGGGCCGACGGCTTTGAAGAAGATCCAGGGGAAAATCCCTTCAACAATAGGGATTTAATAAAAAGATTGATCGACGGATCCTTTCTCGAGGTAGGTCAATTTACTTTTTTCTTCTTCTCACTTCTTTACTTAGCTTATTCCTTAGCTTTTATATTGACTCTCTGGCCGCTCTTGCAGATTGAATACCAGCTCATCGCCAATATCGAGGTGATGAATAACGTCAAGAGGGAAGCAGCTCAGACGGAGGAAGGTCACCTGGCCGAGGCCGCCCGCCTCAAGGAGAAGATCGTCGAGGTCGCGAGTCTCCAAGAGGCACTGCAGAAGGAGGGACAAACCTCGGCAGATCTGAGGGCCACCTTGGAGGAGGAAAGAAAGAAGGCAGAGGTCGAGGTCTCTAAGTTGAAGGTGCAGATCCCGACCCTGGTCTCAGAGGCAATGATCTGAGTAGTGGAGGAGTTCAAGACCTCCTCTGAGATGAGGGATCTGAAGGTCCAGTTCGGCTAGGCCGCCTTCATCAAGGGCTTCAAGCTCTACCAGAAGAAGGTGGTCGGAAAGTTTTTCGAACTGGACCTCGGCTTCCTAGATGAGAAGTTCGACGATGAAGCCGGACCTTCTGAAGCCGCTACCAGTCTTCCTCCAGTCGAAACTTCTTCGACTGCTGCGGCTGCCACGACCGACCTTCCAGGGGTGCCGAGTTCTTCCACTTCTGCCTTAGAGATCCAAAATCTCTAATTTTATATTTATTTTTTTTATTTTTTTCTTTGTTGTGATTTTTTCTCATTCTCTTGTACTTAAGAACCATTTAATCAATGAAATCGGATTCTTCTTTACAGAGAGCTCCTTTTTCTTACTCTGCATCATTTTTCTTCTCTTTTATTTTCTTGCACTGATTTGTGTTGTGACGTTCTTGTCTCCCAACAACAGTGTCCTGCCGAAGCTCTTCCCCTGCCGCAGGGGATTCTTTTGAAGTCGATGATCCGGGATCTGAGAAGAAAAGTTCGTCATCTAACGAAGAAATCAAAGAAGCTGGATGACGAACTTCACCGACTGAGGAAGAGCCATTCGGAAGCCACCGTGGAGGTTACTCGCCTTCGGAACCTCCACAAAAAGGGCTTCATGGACTACACCCGAAAGAAAACTGACTTCGTGAAGGAGCTTGAGGAACTCCGAAAATCCGCCAGCGATCGATCTTGGACTCAGGCTTCCAAGATCAGCTCCCTTGAGGTCGAGCTGGCGGCTGTACGGAAGAAGATCGGCCAGCTAGAAGGGAGCTCATCCTGGTTTACAATCCAGGCCGACCACGACTGGAACTGGTCGAAGAAATTCTCCGACCTCCAGAGGCAGTTGCAGGACGCCGAGGTGAACTACAACATTTACCGAGTCGGCTGGTGCAGGCAAGTAGACGACTACCGAAGGAGGCTCAAGACGACGATCGATGAGGTCACTTGCCTCCAGAGGCAGTTGTCCGAGAGAGCTCAGGCCATTTCGGTACAAAGCTCCGACGAGCTCCACTCTTTGAGGGGGACCATGGAAGAACTGTCCATGGCCCTTGGATAGGAAAAGGCCGAACTGCAGCGGTTGAAGATTTAGCTGGCCTACGAGCAGCAGGCGGTCAAGGATGCCGAGGTGGAGTCAGAGGTTTTGAGGAAGAGACTTCAAAAATCGGAGGGCAAAAGCCGACGGTTCCACTAAATGTATCGGGAGATGCTTTTAAGAAAGAAGGAACTGAAAGAAGAAGTTGAGAACTTAAAGCAATCCCTGACAATGGCTGAAATCGAAAGTCCGAAATCTGAAGAAGCCGAGCTTCCTTAGAGCTTTTTTACCATTTATTCTATGTATTCTTTTCTTTTCTGATTGTTTTTTCTTTTTTTTTGACCTTTAAAGGCTTTTGTAATGCATTCTTTACTAATGAAATAAAATAAAACTTTCTCATCACCTTGTATAATATTGCTCTGAGTTGTCGTTTATCGAATCTCTCTTATCTTTTGTCTTGTTCGATGTCAATGTTGTTTGAAGGTTCCTGATCATCGCTGTGTTGACTCGCCCTTTTTGTTCATGATCAAAGGTCTTTTCGAAGCCATTCGAGTTTAACGCTTTCTTCCGGTGTTCGAGCTTGGGGTCCGAACTTCTCGTTACTTTGAGGAAGCCTATTTTCTTCTACTAGTGTTGGGCTCCCCCTTAGAGACTGAAGATTTTTGACAAGGATTTTCTTCCTTGTTAAGGCGAGGTCCTTCGAGTCTTAGATGTAGTTCATTTTTTCCTTATCTCTGGTGTAGCTCGTCGCTTTTTCTTTTTTTCTTCCCCTTTCTTTATGTTTGGGCGAGGATTTTCCTTCTGCTCCTAACAGAATTGTAGGGGTGTAGAGGAGCTGCTGAGGGGTTTGTCTCCTCATTCGATCTCAAATGATCAGATTTTCGTTTATGTCAGGACGAAGTTCTC
Organism: Elaeis guineensis; assembly: GCF_000442705.2. Lineage (NCBI taxonomy): Eukaryota > Viridiplantae > Streptophyta > Magnoliopsida > Arecales > Arecaceae > Elaeis > Elaeis guineensis. The sequence continues at coordinate 80,413,191 of NC_025999.2, forward strand.
CTCCTATTCCCGACACAATCAATTTTAGCTCATGTCAGGACGAGATTTTTCTCCTATTTCTAACAGGGCTGCGGAGGCACATAAGGGCCGTCGCAAGGGCCTCTCCCCCCATTCGATCTTTGAATAATCGGACCTTCGATCTTGCTCATGTTAGGACGAGGTTCTCCTCCTGTTCCTAACATAGCTGTGGGGGCACATAAGGGTCGTTGCAAGGGCCTCTCCCTCCATCCGATCTCTAAATAATTGGACCTTCGACCTTGCTAATGTTAGGATGAGGTTCTCCTCCTGTTCCTAACATGGCTGTGGGGACGCATAAGGACCATTGCAAGGATCTCTCCCCCCATCGGTCTCTAAATAATCGGGCCTTCGATCTTGCTCATGTTAGGACGAGGTTCTCCTCCTGTTCATAACATGGCCGTGGGGCGCATAAGGACCGTTGCAAGGGCCTCTCCCCCAATCCGATCTCTAAATAATCGGACCTTCGACCTTGCTCATGTTAGGACGAGGTTCTCCTCCTATTCCTAACATGGATGTGGGGGCGCATAAAGACCGTTGCAAGGGCCTCTCTCCCCATCCGGTCTCTAAATAATCGGATCTTCGTTTGTGTCAGGATGAGGTTCTCCTCCTGTTCCTGACACGCTTAATTTCGATTGTCTGAAGGAGCTATTCTCTGTCGTTATAAGCTCGTGCCAAAAGAAAAGATATGCGAATATGAAACTTTTATTTAAGATAAAGTTATCGATAATACATTCGTAAATTTTTCGAATTCCATTGTCGCGGGAGATCTACTTCTCCGAGCTCTTTTAGATAATATGTTTCGGGCCGGACTATTTCCCTGACTTCATACGGGCCTTCCCAGTTAGGAGCAAGTTTTTCTTGGTTCTGAGGTTGTGAAACAACGGCTCACCGAAGTACTAAATCCCCCACTCTGAAGGCTTTGCTCTTGACCCGGGAGTTGTAGTAGCGGGCCGCTTTCTGCTTGTAGACTGCCATCCGAACTTGAGCTGTCTCCCGTTTTGCTTCTAACAAGTCGAGATTGGCCTTGAGATCCTGTGAGTTGCACTGCTCGTCGAATGCCACGACTCGCACCGACGGAAGCTTGAGTTCGATCGGGATCACGGCTTCTGTTCCGAAGGCTAAGGCAAAAGGGATCTCCCCTGTGGGCAGTCTTTGGATAGTTCGGTATGCCCACAACACATGATAAAGCTCATCTGCCCAAGTTCTCTTTGCCTTTTTAAGTCTCGCCTTGATTCCTTGCAACAGAGTCCTGTTAGTAACCTCGGCTTCGCCGTTTGCCTGCGGGTGGGCTACTGACGTGAAGTTATAGGAGATATTTAAGTCCTCACAAAATTCAGCAAACCTTGCTCCAGCAAATTATCGTCCATTATCAGTAATGAGAGTTCTGGGTAAGCTGAACTTATAGACAATTGACTTTCAGACGAAGTCCTGTACTTTAGCTTCTGTGATTTTCGCCAAAGGTTCAGCTTCAACCCACTTGGTGAAGTAGTCAATTGCCATCAGGAGGAACTTTCGCTGCCCAGATACCATGAAAAAAGGTCCGAGGATATCCATCCTCCATTGTACAAACGGCCATGGGGCACTCAAGGGTGTAAGTTCGGAGGTGGGTTGTCTTTGGATATTCGCATATCTTTGACACCGATCACACTTTCTGACATATTCGATGGAGTTGTGGTACATTGTAGGCCAGTAATAACTTTGTCGAAGCAGTTTGTGGGATAAAAATCTGGCCTCCAGGTGACTTCCACAGACTCCTTCATGTACCTCCCACAAGGCAAAGTCGGCTTCAGAAGACCGGAGATATTTCAAGAGGGGCAAAGAGTACGACCTCTTGTACAGCTTGCCTTCATAAAAGATATATCGGGAGGCCTGGTTCCTAAGCTTCCGAGCTTCTTTTGCATCATGAGGAAGAACCCCATCTTTGAGGTATGCAACCAGCGGGTCAATCCAGCTGGGTTCATGGCTGATCTACATTACAAGCTGCGGCTCTTCCATACTTGGACACTTCAGAACTTCGAAGAAGACTTCCTTGGGCAGTTCAGCCGGAGCCAGTGTAGCCAACTTGGAGAGAAGGTCGGTCCTGGTATTTTTTGCTCTTGGAATCTGCTTGATGTCAAAGCTGCCGAAGGCGGGGATGATCTCTTTTACCTTTTCGAGATACTTGGCCATACTGTCCTCTCGAGCTTCATAGTTTTCGCTGACTTGTCCCACCACCAATTGGAAGTCACTGTAGACTTGGAGTCGATCTACTTCTAATTCTTTGACGATCTTCAGTCCGGCAATCAGAGCTTCACATTCTGCTCCGTTATTTGTCACAGAAAATTCGAAGCGCAGCGCGTACTCCGCAATAATTCCTTCTGGATTGATCAAGATCAGGCCCGTGTCTACGTCTGACATGTTGGAGGAACCGTCCACATAGAGGGCCCAAAAACCATCAGGGAGATCTGTTCTTTCTTCAGGGGAGTTCGGCTGGAGCCCGGGGTTGTCAACTTCACCTCGTTCAAGTTCGGCTTCTTCCGGAATAGTGCATTCCACTATGAAGTCTGCTAATATCTGGACTTTTATCGCTGATCGAGATCGATAGTTGATGTCAAATTCTGTGAGCTCGACTGTCCATTTCGCTATCCTTCCGGAAGCATCCGCTCGATGCAGAACCGCCTTAATCGGCTGGTCGGTGAGTAGTGTTATGGTGTGCCCTTGAAAGTAAGGTCGGAGTCTTCGAGCTGCAATCAATAAGACGTAAGTTAGTTTCTCTAACTTAGTATATCTGATTTCGGCGTCTCTCAATACTCGACTTATGTAGTAGATCGATCATTGAATTTTTGCTTCTTCCTTAACCAGAACTGCTGTGAGAGCCACAAGAGAAACCGCTAGGTACAGGAACAACTCCTCTCCCGGTTCGAGCTTTGTCAATAGCGGAGATGAGCTGAGGTAGTTCTTCAATTCTTCGAACGCTTGCTGACATTCAGTGGTCCAATAGAAGTTCTTCGGCTGCTTGAGAGTCTGAAAGAAAGGCAGGCACCGTTCGGCCGACCTTGAGACGAAGCGATTCAGAGCTACTACTCTCCCAGTAAGGTGCTGAACTTCCTTTATTGATTTCGGGGCGGTCATTTCCTGGATGGCACGAATCTTTTTCAGATTTACTTCAATCCCGCGCTCCGATACTATGAAGCCCAAGAATTTTTCTGAGGTTACTCCAAAAGTGCACTTGACCGGGTTTAGCTTCATCTTATATTTTCGGAGGGCGCTGAAGGTCCCCTCAAGGTCGACGACGTGGTTCATTATGGATTTGCTTTTTACAAGTATGTTGTCCACGTAGACCTTCATGTTGCGGCCGATCTGCTCTTTGAAGATCTTGTTCACCAGCCATTGATAGGTCGCCCCTACATTTTTTTAGGCCAAAAAGTATGATCCTGTAACAATAAAGACCACGGTTAGTAATAAAAGTAGTTTTTTCTTCATCCTCTGGTGCCATCCTGATTTGATTGTAGCCGAAAAATGCATCCATGAAAGTGAGAAGCTCGTGGCTCGAGTTGCATCCACTAATTGATCAATTTTGGACAGAGGGTAACTGTCCTTCGGGCAGGCTTTGTTTAGCTTTTTGAAGTCTATACACATCCTCCACTTGCCGTTCGCCTTCTTGACGAGAACCACATTGGAGATCCAATTTAGGTAGTTGACTTCTCTGATGAATCTGACTTTCAGGCGTTTATCAACTTCCTCAGCTATTGCTTTCTGCCTTTCTGGTGCATGATCTCGGATTTTTTTTTCTTCATTGCCTGATGTTTGGGATCAACAGCTAGACAATGTTCCATGACTTCCGCATTAATCCCCGACATGTCCGTCGGAACCCAAGCGAAAACATCCGCATTCTTTTATAGAAAATTGATGAGCTGTGTTCATACTTCTTCTCCCAGGTTGGAGCCGATCTTCACCACATGCTCCTCATTCCTATCGTTCAAAGGAATTGAGACAAGATCTTCGATCGGCTCACCCCGTTCTTCAGCAAGGTCATCGCAGGTGTCTAATCCATCAACCGGACAAGGATCAGACTGACTATTTCTTTGTAGGGCTATGCTATAGTAGTGTTTTGCTTGGACTTGATCTCCTCTGACCTCTCCGACCCCTTGGCTAGTAGGAAATTTCAACTTCAAATGGTAGGTCGATACCATAACTCGAAGGGCGTTGAGGTCGGGTCGGTCGAGTATTACGTTGTAGACAGACGGGACCTTACCACCAGGAAATCCACTTGCGCTCTAGATTGTTTCGGATACCAACCTGCAACTACGGTTAAAATTATTACTCCTTCCACCGGCACAGCATCGTCAGTGAACCCTACCAACAGGGAGCTTATCGGCCCTAATCGACCATCCGGAATGGATACTTTTGAGAATGTATCATAAAATAAAATATCGACAGAGCTTCCACTATCAACAAGAATGCGGCGTACATCATAATTAGCAATATTTAAAGAAACTACAACCGCATCATTATGGGAGAATTGAATCTCCTTGGCATCTTCTTCAGTAAAGGTTATAGATTCTTCAGTCCTCTACCGCTTGGGCGGTCCGGTCGATCCACTGGCTGCTCCCCACCGGGGTTCTCCAGAGATGGTGTTGATGATCCCGATTGGAGGCCGATCTTCAAGCTGTTCTTCCCTCCTTGGTGGCTCTGGATGTGGTAGGGCCCTCGGCCGATCCTCCCTACTTTCAGACCGACATCGGATGAATCTGTCGAGCCGACCTCGTCTGATGAGCTCCTCGATCTCATCTCGGAGCTGAATACACTCCTCCGTGTCATGGCCGTGGTCACGATGATAGAGGCAGAACTTATTAGGGTTGCACTTCTCAGGGTGTATGCGCATCCTTTTCGGCCTTGGTAGCTGCTCCCTGACCTCCATCAGCACTTAGACTTTTGGAGGATTGAGAGGGGCATAGCTATGGAATCTTTTTGGGGGAGAGCTCCGTCGAACTCTGTGGTCCAGGCTCCTCTGCCTACGAGCTCGGGGAGGAGTTCGGACACGCTTGTGTCTGGGGGGAGTTCGAGAACGTGGCCGAGCTTCACTCGGCCCTTTTTCAACTGCGGGCTTGCTGGAGTCACCCGCCTGCTACTCCTTCGCGGCCACCTCATCCTTCAGCTTGAAGGCTTGCTCTGCTCGACCATATCCTTTGGCCTGAGCCAGCAAATCAGTGAAGTCCCTAGGATACTTCTTTTTTAGGAAAAACAGAAGATCGTTCTTTTGAAGACCGCTCTTCAGGGTGGCTATTGCAACTGATTGATCCAAGTTCTGGACCTCCAATGCGGCGGCGTTAAAATGGTTGACGTAAGTTCGGATGGATTCTTCCTCCTTTTGCTTGATGTTGATGAGGGACTCCGAACCTCTCTGGGGACGCCGGCTGCTGACGAAATGAGCAGCGAACTGGTGGCTCATTTGATCAAAAGAGAAGATAGTATCCGGCTTCAGTGTCGAGTATCAATTTCTTGCTACTCCCTTCAAGGTAGATGGGAAGGCTCGGCACAAGATGGCGTCTGGTGCACCATGGAGCAGCATCATTGTCCGAAAGGCCTCCAAGTGGTCAACCGGATCCGAGATCTCGTCGTAGCTCTCAAATTGGAGGAGCTTGAAATTCGACAGGATCGGTTCCTGCATAATCATTTGAGAGAAAGGAGGGTCCGTACAGATATCCTCACCGTAAGTAGGGGGAGCATGGCGAAGCTCTTCGATCTGTCGGTTCATCTCCTGGAACCTTTGATCTAGGAGATCTTCTCGACCGCGAGTCTTGAGGGTCTTCTGGCAGAATAGAGGTAGGGACCCTCCGGGGGTGGAATCGTGATCAGACAGAGGGCTCTCCGCCCTCTGCTTCTCCTTTCTGGGGAAGACAGGGCGACTAGCCCAAGTGGGCCGCCCGATCGTCGAATTTTGAAACTCCGACGATGCTCTTTCCAGCCGCACAGATGCCTGCGGCTGCTGCTGCTGCTGCATGGCCTGCACTACTTCGGTGAGACCCCTGACCTGCTGAACCAGCAGGTCGAACTGCTCAATGCCGACTGCCGTTGCTGAAGGAGGAGTCTGAAAAACTGGAGATGAGGTCAGAGCTTGCGGATTTCGCTGAGATCTGGCCATGGAGGCCATAGATCGCCTGGTGGATGCCCTTCGGGGGGGCATCAGGTGGGGATCTGGCAGGAGAAGAAGAAGATGTTGAAGAAGATGACCAGAGACAGTCCCGTTGAGTACTCCTTTAAGAACAAGGGTCCTACGAAGACACAGGCACCACCCTTTCTCTAGCGCCAATTCTGTTGGTGCAAAATTTCGCCGACGTCGGAGAAGTTGGAGTCGAGAGGATCGTGGCTGCCGCTGGGACTTGTAAGGGAAGTCTAAACCGAAGTTGGGGGTGCTCCGGCAAGATCCTCCGACGCTCAAGTCAGTACTCTACTTCAACAGAAATGGAGCACTCAAATGAGATTTTAGCAGAGTTTTGAGATAGAGTTTAGAGCTTAGAGAAAAACGTATATGGAGGTCTCTTTTATAGACGGAAGAGCATAACTGATTGACAGCGACGTCTGTAACTGCCTGATAGTGGGCCGTTCGGGCCACGCGGAGTTTGTTATGGAGAGTAGTGGTGTCAATGGGCCGTTCGGGGCCACGTGGAGTTTGTTATAGAGAGTGGAGTGGTGTCCGTTGTTGCGACTTGCCAGAGAGTGGTGGGGCCATGTGGAGTTTGTTACAGAGAGTGGAGTGATGTCCGTTGTCGCGACTTGTCAGAGAGTTCGGGCCGAACGGTTGAAACTCGATTGGGACATCTGGTGGAGAGGAATAGCTCTCTGTCTCAGCAATCTGAGAGAAGCTCGGATATTTTCGAGGTTGCTGACGGCCTGTTGTTGGGTGCCTTAGGCGTTGATGCCGTAGACCGAAGTCATCTGCTATAGAAGCTCGGGTGGAAACTTTCTATTGGAGAAGTCCGACAGGAGTCCGATTGCTAGAGAAGTCCGTCTGAAATTTATCTGATGTAGAAGTTCGGACGGAGTCCGATTCTTGTAGGAGTCCGGAAGGAGGCCGCTTACTGTAGAAGCTCGGACGAAGACCGATTGCCGTGGAAGCTCGGATGAAGTCCGCTTGCAATAGAAGTTCAGAGTAGAGATCCAGCTGATAGAGTCCGTCTGTTATAGAAGTTCGTCTGAAAACTGTCTGCTGAAGAAGTTCAGACGGAGTCCGGCTCTTGTAGGAGCTCGGATGAAATTCGGAAGGCGGTCGACCATCATAGAAACTTGAATGGAGTCTGGTTACTGTAGAAGTCCTGCTACTGGAGAAGCTCGGTCATTGACGAAGTCCGGAAGAAGTTCGGAGTAAAGTCGATCGTGGCTGGAAGAAGTCTGGAAGAGATTCAAAAAGTAGTTGATTATTGTAGAAAATCGGCTGATAGTAAAGCCCAGAGAGCATTTGGAGCAGTCTGGTAGATGAATGGAGGAGCTCATTATTAGAGAAGTCTGGATGGCACGATAGAAGTTCATCCGTTGGAGGAATCTGGAGGATACTGTGGAAGGTCGATTGCTGGGGAGTCCGGATGATATTATAGAAGCTCGGACAGTCGGGAGAGTTCAGAAAGATGCCGCACAAGATCGGAAGCCGGAAGAGTCTTGAAAGGATCGGCCTCTTACGAACTTCGACTGAAATTATTTTATACCCAACACTACCCCTAATATCTATATAATATTTTATTATTATTATATAGAAGATTTTATAGATATTTACTCCTATGCAATTAGAGCCATCCATCCATTATTTTCCGTGAGCCTCATTGCATGAACCACTACCGAACAGTATTCAACGCGTTCAGACCGGTTCGTCCGGTTGGAACGCTGAACCGGTGGATCCTCCGCACAATAAAAAAGCGGCGCACCAGCGAGAGAGCATCAGCCCGGAGGCATCGTCAGAATGGAAGCAAAAGCGCACGCGCTCGCACGGTACAAACCAGGGCATTGATTTATTAGGTCACATCCCATGCTTCTTTTCCAATATATCTATATACACACACGTAACCCTCTCTTCTAACCCTAATTCTTCTTCCAGCGGCGACGAAAAGAAGCGCTTTTCTGAACAAACGAAGGCGGCGGCGAGGGCGATGGAGGGAGGTCTTGTCGCCAGGGTTAGGGCTTGAAGTAGGGAAGAATAGGAAGAAAACCTAGGAGGTCGATTTCCTAGAGACGTAGGCTTCAATGGCTCGGCAGGACAACCCCTTCGCCCTCCTGGGTGAGGACGACGACGGCAGCGACTTTACGGCGCTCATCGCCAAGGTTGAGGCCAAGATCTCGACGACCGCAGCGCCGCCAGCGGTGGAGCAGCAGAAGCCGAAGGCCGGTGCCGATGGCTTCCCTTCGAAGCCTCTCCCTCCTTCTGAATATGGTAAGGGTTTTACATTAAAGATATCTTCTTGTGTTCGTTTTATTGATTGCGGGGTGAGGATGTTTCCTCTTTTGTGTCAAAGATTTCTTCTTCTTTTCTTTTTATTGATGGTGGGATAAGGGTTTTTTATTCTTGATGCCACAGCTCCCTTCTTTTGTTCCTTTTATTGGCTGCGGGATTAGGGTTTTTCATTCTTGATGCTAAAGATCCCTTCTTTTGTTCCTTTTTCTTGTTGAGAATGTGGTAAGGGTTTTCATTGTTGATATAGTTATCTTTTCGTTTGTTCTTTTTATTGATTGAGCGGTAAGATTTTTCCCTTTGTCACGTGGAAGTGACGTTCTTTCGTTCTTTTTGCTGATTCTTTAATGGTTTCATTTCATTACAGTGAGGACGGAGAGGGGTAGAGGGAGAGGTGGCCGAGGCAGAGGTATCGGAAGAGGTGGGTTTAGATCTCGTGGTGGTGGTGCTGGGGATGAAGCAGATGGGCAGTTTGCGAACGGTAACTCTAGGGGTTTTGATGGTGATTCGAATGGACGTGGTCGGGGACGTGGGGCTGGTAGAGGAAGGGGGCGTGGAAGGGGCAGGGGATTCTATGAAGACCGGGGATTTGGTAACGAGACTCCGAATAATGAAGGGAACGAGAACCAAGGCCATGGAGATGGGCTGGAGGAGATGGGTGAGGGCCGGGGCAGAAGTTATGGTCTTGGTGAGACTCGCCCACCCAGATATGAGAATGAGAAGTTTGGTGAAGAGGGAAGGAATTTAGATTGGGAGGGGAAGGGGTATAGTGGTGATGGCCGTGCATTTAGAGGTGGTGAGCGCCGTGGGGGAAGGGGCTATGCTGGTCGTGGGTTTAGGGGTGGTGAGGGCCGCAGATATGGTGGACGTGATGGAACTCGGTACGTATCTGAAAATAAGGAATCTCCTGCTGATGGAACGGAGCAAGCTGTCAATGATGCCCCTAGTGGTGATGGTGCAACTGGATGGTATGCAGCTGTCTGAAAGATTTCTTACTTGTATTGGTTTTTATTGCAGACATTAGTCTTGAAAGTCTATTTATTTTTTTTATAACTGAGTACTTGGTTTAATCTTTTGGATATTGCCTTAGATCATCGGCGGGGCACTCATTCTGAATGAATGATTTAATTTAGCTTTCTGTTTTTCGGCTTTATTATTTCCTTTGGAGCAAAGTGTACACTTGATCTAGTATGTCGGGCTAACTTTTAATCGTGTGGACTGGTTAATTATAGTACACTCTAGCATCAGACAAGTTTAGACTAGTTTTTGTTCAAAGATATGTATGGTTGATGATCATGTTATAGAAGTCATGGTTCTTGATATGAACACTGCACCACAACCTTCATCACCTATTGAGATGATTATAATACCTAGGGCTGAGCAAATAACTGAAACCCGAAGAAACCCACCCAATCCAACCTAATAAACATCGGTTTCGATCGGTTAAAAGACATAAATCGGGTTGGGGTTTGTAAAGAATCGGGTTATTTATAGTCGGATTTGGTTTCTACACTTTTAATCTATATGAAACCGAATGCAACCGATGTAGTATTTCACAAACTCACTTTCATTTTGGGACAGTGTCGTTTAGACTTTAATACTTCATTCTAAAAAATATCCCATCACTCATTTGGATTCATGTGAATATTAACGTTGACTTGTTAATGGAAGCACATCAATTTGAGACAATTTTAAAGTGAAAGCTTTCAGATGTAGTTATTTTCAGATGAGTAAATCTTTTCTTTTTCTGTTTTATTTTGTACAAGTTCAAGAATAAGTACAAAATTTGAAACTTATAAGATTTAGACCTTTTTTGTATTAAATTGACAAAAAAAAAAAGGTAAATAAGCTTAAGTAGGACAATATTGGACTTTAAAATCAACATTGAGTTAATATTGAAGTCCAAACCAACGCAACCCATCCGAATCCACTACAAATCGTTTGCTTCGGTTTCAAATGATTTATACATGATAAACGGTTGGCAGTGGGTTGAATTTTCTTCACCCCGATTGGGTTCAGTCGGATGAAATTTCTCTCAACCCGACTGAACCTGACCTGTGCTCAGCCCTAATAATACCCTTAACCAGGATATTATATCAAGTAATGTTGGGTGCCGGACGTGTGCCTTTTTTTTTTTTTAACTTTATTTTTTTAGTATCTTCTTTGAGACACTTATGGTGTAGAATCTAAAGTCTACCAGATTTTTATAAATGCAAAGGGTTAAAAACGAGAGAGGTTTGTGCAATAAATATGATCTCGTTACTTATCACTGTTTGATAAGAAATATATGTTTATGGTCTGGATAAGGTTCAAACTCAATAAACGAGTTCAATCTGAATGATTTTAGAGCCAGGTTGAGATTGTGTGTATGGATGCTGTTTGTGCAGTTCCATTTTCTTATATGTAAATGTGTATATGCCTATATGGGTATGCAGATATATGTATAATATGCTTGCATGCATGTGTGCAGTACCTGCATTCAAGATAAATGGGCAGTTCCATATAGGTTAGTACAACATGCAGAATCTTTTCTCCAATTTGCTTTATTTGATAATGGTAATGGTGCTTTGTAGAGGAAACTTGCAAGGAACTTCCTTTAAGGACTTTACAGCGCTGAAAGTGGTACTCACAAGGGTTAGATAGATCTCTGTTATAATGTTAATCCATTTGATTACTTTGTTTATGCGAATGATACATGGAGTGGGTTTTACATATCAAATATCTGGATATTTGTTGATTTGGATACTAAGTCTCAGTTATAAAAAGTTCACTTCCATATTTTTTTCATAATATGTGCATTTTGATTGGTTTAACATGCAATAAATTTGGATAATTTAAAGGTTCGGCTATAAAAAATTCACTCCCATTGCTTCATAATATGGGCATTTTGATTGGTTCAATATAGTGTGACATTATTGAGGACCTTTGGTTAGGTGTGGAATAGTTTGCGTTGGTAAAATGTATCAATTTGAATTGAAAAAAGAAGGGTGAATTCATTCGTATGGAGCACGTGATTGGACAAGGAGAAATAACATGGCATGTGGTTGTTCAAAGACGACGATCTGAGATTGATGTCCAACAGGTCCTCCATTTTTGTATGAGTCCTGTTGTTATTTTCTTCGCTTCTCACAACTTTGGCATGTAAAAGGTTTCCATTATGTGATGTAGGGCCCAACTGGATTCTTTATGATTGGTGGGGCTGATTCAAGGTGGAGGGGAGGCTGGTACAGTAGATTGATTGAACAATGACTAAATTTACTATAAAGTTTCAAAAAAAATTTGTTTTGATTAAGAAGAGCCGAACTTCTCTTTGAGTCATATTTATTGTACTCTAACACAACATATGATGCGTACTGATGAACTTTTGTTCGGCAGTGCATGTTAGGTATTTATGAAAGGCTCCAAGTTTCTAAATTCTTAGACAAAAGGAGGTTGAGATGTTGTTACCATGCATGAATGTTATTCATTAATGAATTTTAGGTAGAGTATATGACAATGGTTTCAATCTTTTGAACTTATCCCAAATGTCTATAGAAGTGTATATTAGAAAGGGTGGCTGATTTATTTTCTTGGATGACATTATTATATGCTAGTGAAACAGAGGGAGGGAATTAATTTATGATAAAACCAATTTGTTGAAAAAAGAATGCAATATTGTGCCTTGATGACTTGACTATGGTGTTTTATTTGATCAGCGATAAATAAATACATTGTATAATCAGATGATATTTTTAGAGGTAGGATTCTCTCTCCCCCTCTCTCTGTCAAGGCGATTTTGAGAGTTTTTTTGGGATATGATTTGTTATATTCAATTCTTGTTGGTCAGAAAATAATTGTATTCTTGATAATTCAGATATGTGGTTTAACTTAGTGGTAGACTATCATGAGGCATAAAATTTTATCGGGCACCATGAGGAATGGCATTTGTCATTATTATCTGTTTGGATGTTCAATGCTCCTTAGACCTATCATCTTGTTATATTCAGTGAAAGTTAAAATGTGATTGAGTTCCATGAGCTGCTTTGTTGTTAACATAATGTCATCGTTGAAGAAAGAAAACTTGCCGTTTGGTTTTCTGAGAGGATTAGTAGCTTAGCCTTAGTATCAAGGCAGATTTACACGTGGTGCTCATGTAATGTTCTGTTTATGGAAGGCCTTTTGGGGACTGAATGAGATCATGTATTTTTCAGACAACAGATGGGTTATCTGAGCACTTGTGCTATTCTTTTCATCTTTTAGTTTCTATCATGTTTCATGTTGCTTATATGGAGTTTGGTTCTTTGTTTTCAAGTGTGCTTGAATTCCAATCTTGTTCCTATTTTGTGTGTACTCTAGCCTCTATATGAGGTTTTGGCTTTCTGATGCATTTATATTTGATTAGCGATATATCTGACTAAAATTATTTGTATCAGGGACATGCCTACAATGAATGATGTATCGAAGGGTGTAGAGCCTGAACAAGCAAATCCTGAGCAAGTGGTTTCTGAAGATGTTTCTGAGAAGAAGACGCCTGAAGAAGAGGATAACGTAATAATTCCTTCTGGAGTAGGCTGGTTTAGTTACATTTTGAACATGACTTAAGTTGTCGCCTTCATATTAAGTCGTATTTATTCTGTGATTCCAACTAATTGAGCTCTTCATGGGCTGCCTGTGGGCCTGTTTACTCAATCAACAGATTACTGTCATATTGTTCATACTTGGTTTTGGACTCAAATTACTACTGGCTTTTGTGTTGTTCCCCCAAATAAGTACCTTATGTGTTCTTTTCTTTTCTTTCAGTCAATGACCCTTGATGAATATGAAAAGTTGCTTCAAGAGAAGCGGAAAGCTTTAGAAGCTTTGAGGACTGTGGAGAGAAAGGTTGTTGTGGACAAGGAATTTGAGGGAATGCAGCTGGTTGAGAAAAAGAAAGATGATGACCTCAAGCTGGTTAGTTGTTAGGCTCTCGGTCATAGTTAATGCTGCTTTTAAATGTGTTTTTTAGAATCCTTACATTTGCTGACTTGTGACTATTTTGTTGTCCCAGAAAGTCGAAAAGGACAAGCTCAAGAAGAAGGATAGTGTTGAAAAGGAAGAGAAAGTTCGCAAGGTACTATCTAAATATGAACATAATGACTGGCTTTTGTATGATCTGTTTGTATCATGATTTCTTTTCATGTCAATCATTTTTTTTTATTTATTTGTTACCAAATACAACTATTGGAGAATTTGCATGCTATTTATGGCTTGATTTGTGCTCACCTGCTTTCTGATGCATGGAAGTGGTGCATCACTTAACAATTCTCATGCTAATCCACATTTAAGATAACATTGATCTGTTGATGAAATGACCAAACATTTCTATGGTTTAAGGTTGTGAAATGTAATGCAAGATATCGCAAAGAAGTAAATTGATCATCATACGCTTGGTTGAGTTCATTGGCAAGTATAGTGGTTTTTCATGTTTAGGATATCTATCATCTATACCCAGGAGGATGTGACCATTACCACAATGCCAGCAGCCAGCAGGCCATGTTTCATTCTTGAATCCTTCAAAATCCGTTTAATGGGGTTCTTTCCTCTTGTTTCCAGATAAAAGTACACACTCATTGGTTCGCTGCCAAGAAATGCTATCAAATGTCAATACTATGTTATATAAGACAGATTATTGATTTTAAGTGGAACTATATATGTATATATATATATATATATATATATAGAGAGAGAGAGAGAGAGAGAGAGAGAGAAGCTAGCTATTCTTATGTCACAGCTAACACCATATTTGATTAATCTAGGATGCTGTCTGAGATAGTTAAATTCTTCCTTGGCTGATTTATTTGGTTTAGTTGTTTAATGATTGATATTTTTCATCGATCCTTCTCTCAATGGAAGTTTTGACCATCCTTAGGAAGTAGAGAGGAAATTGAGCTATAAAGATAGCAGGAAAAAAAAAAGAAAGAATATATTTAAAATGAATCAAGGATTGTGATAGTATTTTTCAATTTATTCACCATTCTCTTGCTATCATGGAGTGTTTACTGGTGGTCTCTAGTGCTTTGAAAGTGACCTTTGAAGAGCCTTCCTAGCATTAGATGTTTGGATAAAGTGACATTAGTGTTGAAATGAAGATTAACAAAATGGAAATTAGGGTGGAACACAGTAGGCTGTTATGTACATTGTGATATGGTCTGCTACCTTCTTATGTAAAGTGTGTGTGTAGATTATCCTAGCATTTTTTTGTGTTGTATTGGTTCCAGTGATGATAGTTGATAAGATTACCTGCTCCGCAATTTTCATATAAGCTTGTATTATTAAATGGAATTGTGGGTTCAAGAATTTTTCTGTCTGCAAAGAGTTGCCTGGTGTCGATAATGCTAATCGACGTTTAGGTGATGACAGCAAGGTGTGACCAGTAATGTGATATGACCCTTTTTGTTCATACTTGCAGTCAGTGAGCATAAATGAGTTCCTGAAGCCTGTGGAGGGCGAGAGGTATGCGGGGTCTCCATCTGCTCGTGGACGTGGTGGTGGTAGAGGCCGTGGTCGTGGAGAACGTGGTGGATTTAGAGGTGGTTTTGGAGGTCGTGGACGTGTCACTCCTGCACCTTCCATTGAAGATCCTGGCCAGTTTCCAATTTTGGGGGCTGTTGCTAAGGCGTGATTTTGTTAGTGGTTAGATTTTTGTTTTATTTCATCTTCCTTTTCCTACTCTTTTTTGGGTTATGGATCTACTCAATATACTTTATATCAATCTTATAGAGGTGTCATGGGCTTCAGGTAATGCTGACATTATCGTCTCTATCTCGGGGAACACCTTCATATATGGCGATATTATTTTTTATTTTTGACATTCAACCTAGCAAATATCGTTGTTATATTGGTGTTTGTGGCATGCGAATTATCGTTGGATGCACTCTGAATTGAATTTGGATTTGTTGGCCCTGGTATTCTTTTTCAGATTGATGTTGTGTGCCTGAAGCCATTTGGAGCTACAAAGCATTTTCTAGGAACACAAATTGTGTTGTTGGTTTTTTTTTGTATCCTGTTTTAGTTTGAATTCTCAATTTCTTAGCATTTTCTAGAAACCGGGCTGGGCGGTGACAACCTGTGCTGTTGATTTGCTGTATCGCGTTTTGGTTTATAATTCTCAATTGGATTTTGATAATAAACTGGTGTTACTGGAAAGATTGAGATTGTGTTTTGCTGGAACACTTTGTTTGAAACCAGATATTCTCTACTCATGGATCCTCGTTCACCTCCCCGTCTCATGACATATCGGATCATCAGGCTTGGTTTCATCCATTTTTAACCCCTCAGACGTAACCAACCGTCCACAATTATATTTTTGCAGCACTGAAAAAGCTTTTATATAAACTGATTAATAATCTAGTTGCGTGCTATGTTTTGTACGTGCCAAAACACGCGAAAGTTGTTACGTGTCTTTTGTGTCAGAAAGCATATTGCTCGCATTGCATCTGAACAAACGCCAAAAACTAGCCCGTGTCTTTACTGGGTCTGGCTTTATTGGTGGTAGCCCTTTTTGCTAGGTCTGGGTTCAGCTATTGGGTGGTGCACTTCCAAAAGCCTGGAGTTGTTCAGGAAGGTCTCTCCCCCTTTTCTATGAGAAAAGCTTTGTTTCTATTCTGCATTGATCCTAAGGGAGGCCCATTGATCTGAAACTTCTGAATCTGTGTCTTTGCCTACTCGCTCTTATTTGCAAGCTATGCATGTAACTTCAACAAGCACGGTCTTAACCTAGATTTGATCCCCATTACAGAGGCTCACGGTACTCGTATTCGAGAGTGCGAACTACTACAATGATTTTATCGATGAACAATGCCGACAAACTATGTCGGCAGTTGCCATTTTTTTTTTTTTTTTTTTTGGTAAAACAAAAAGGGGTTGGGAGTGGGGCGTCCCGGTGTGGTTATCTTTGTTGGGCGTGACCATAGAATTTTCGATTCAGAGAGTAATTTGGGGAAGGACCCGCAGTTGCCACCTTTTTAGCGACTGAGTCTCTGATAAGAAAGAAGAACTCGTATGCCGCTTACCATCAAAGTATGGAAAAAATCACCCTAGGAGGAAGCGGGGGAAAGAGCCAGGACTCTCTGCCCATAGCAGCTCCAATTCCCGTTTCATCTCCCGAATCCTAATGATTCTCCTTTTTTTTTTGGTTATCGCTAATCTCTGTTCACCTCCCAAACAGGGCCACCTCGTCTCAATTACGTCTCTCAGCTCCAGAATGTTAAAACTGGTCCTTTTGTTGGTTGCAAAAAGGAATGACTCTCCAAGTCTCCATCTGTCTTGTGTTGAGATGGTTGACGCCTGAGCAGTTGACAACCAACGAAACAGTTGTCCAAGGATCTGAGTTTATATGGAGACATAGAGATGGCTGTTTCTGGAATTGTGTTTGTGTCATGGGATGTTATCCATGCCAAACACAGATGACCTGCAAGGCTCATGCCAAGCTAATGATCCGCGAGGCTCTTCTATGGAGATGGAGGGGTACAAAAACACCACTTGCCCTCTTTACACTTCGACATATTAAAAGGTGTCTTCAGATAACCATGCAACTTACATTAGGAAGGCCTGGGATTAGATGATGTTAGAGCACTACTACCCAAGTCGTACCAACCCATCGCCCCTCACCAATCGTGAGGTATTGTCCGCTCTGGAACGGGGCCCAGGCCTTTGACCCGGTTAACACCCCGCCCCTCACGGTTTTGCCCCGCAAAAGGCGCCTCACGTGGGAGAGGGAGGCTGGCAATACTTAAGCAGTAGCCTCTTTTGTAAACTTCCGGTATGGGACTTTCGGGCTCGAAGCCCCCGATGCCCGCCCACAACAGAAGCCCCCCTGCAAAGGAGGCTACTGCGCGGACGGGGGACGGGTTCCCACAGACGGCGCCACTGTTAGAGCACTACTACCCAAGTCGTACCAACCATCGCCCTCACCAATCGTGAGGTATTGTCCGCTCTGGAACGGGGCCCAGGCCTTTGACCCGGTTAACACCCCGCCCCTCACGGTTTTGCCCCGCAAAAGGCGCCTCACGTGGGAGAGGGAGGCTGGCAATACTTAAGCAGTAGCCTCTTTTGTAAACTTCCGGTATGGGACTTTCGGGCTCGAAGCCCCCGATGCCGACTTGACCGTCGGAGGGTCCCCACCGGAGCCGCCTCCGGTCAGTGCGGACTTCTTTTGCAGGTGCACGCTTCCCGGCGATCGGGCGACGAGGCGATTGGCCGCAACAGATTGGCGCGCCAGGAAGGGGACAGCATGACAAAGACAAGAGCTCAACGATCGAGAATCACTGGATCGGCAAGGCGTTCTTCCCGCCGGGAAGAAGCCTCCCCGCCCCACCGGCGGCGGAGCCTAGCTCTCCGCACCCCGCAGTAACCACGGAGGCCCAGATTGCGGCCATCGTGCGGCAGATTACCGTGCTGACCGACGCAGTCAAAAGCCTCCAGCAACAACCGGCGGCCCGACCTATGCCTTCCAGGAGCAGCCGCCGACGGTCGCGCCGACCCCTGCCGCCCCCAGGCGAGCACTCCCAACAGCGCTCCCACGGGGAGGAGGAGGGTCGACCTCGCGGCGACGACCGACGTCCCAGCGGCCCTCTCCTTCCCCGTTGGAACGGGCGAGGAAGGAAAAGCGGCCGCGCACACCGTCGCCTCTCCTTCAGAGTCTTCCGGAGGCTCCACTCCTGGGGTCTCCAGCATCGACGAGCGGACGACTACGAGCGACGGTTCGAGGAGATCGACCGCCGACTCGCCCAATTGCAGATGGGACGGCCAGAAGTCTTCGAATGACGTCGACTTCCAGACCGCCCAACCTCTCACCCGACTGGTCCTCGACGAGCCGATTCCCAGTCGGTTCAAGATGCCGCACGTGGAGCCCTACGACGGCTCCACCGACCCAGTCGACCACCTCGAGAGCTATAAAGCTCTCATGACAATTCAAGGGGCAACCGACGCTTTTTTTTTGCATCGGTTTCCCCGCCACACTTCGCAAGGCTGCCAGGGCTTGGTACTCCGGTCTTCGATCGGGCAGTATC